>NW_025961364.1:0-65227 GCF_023159225.1 Perognathus longimembris pacificus | reverse complement strand
GGAGCTTGTTAAGGTAATTACACAGGGGGAAAGGATAATGTACTGGGAACTCCTCAGAAGAATCTGATTTGTGGTGAGGGGAGAGAGATAAAAGCTCATTTAAGAACGACATGAACATGCTGCGTAGGTAGCTGTTTATCAGTAAATATCTCCACTGAGATTAAGAAAAGCAATAGCTTAATAAATTAAGTACTTCCTAGTATGGTTACTGTACTGGTAACTCCCCAAAAGAATCTGGATTGTGGTGAGGGAACAGAGAAAAAAAGCTCATTTAGGACCTGCACATACAAAAGGGTTAGGCTGCTGTATATCAGGGAGTAAACCTTCTGAGATAAAAACAGATGGAGCTTGTTAAGGTAATTACACAGGGCAAAGGATAATGTACTGGTAACTCCCCGAAAGAATATGGATTGTGGTGAGGGAACAGAGAAAAAAGCTCATTTAGGACCTGCACTTACGAAGGGGGTAGGCAGCTGTATATCAGGGAGTAAACCGTCCTGAGAATAAAAACAGCTTGAGCTTGTTAAGGTAATTACACAGGGGAAAGGATAATGTACTGGGAACTCCTCAGAAGAATCTGATTTGTGGTGAGGGGAGAGAGATAAAAGCTCATATACGAACGACATGAACATGCTGCGTAGGTAGTTGTTTATCAGTAAATATCTCCACTGAGATAAGAAAAGCAGTAGCTGAATAAATTAAGTACTTCCTGGTATGGTTACTGTACTGGTAACTCCCCAAAAGAATCTGGATTGTGGTGAGGGAACAGAGAAAAAAGCTCATTTAGGACCTGCACTTACGAAGGGGGTAGGCAGCTGTATATCAGGGAGTAAACCTTCTGAGAATAAAAACAGCTGGAGCTTGTTAAGGTAATTACACAGGGGAAAGGATAATGTACTGGTAACTCCCCGAAGAATCTGGATTGTGGTGAGGGAACAGAGAAAAAAGCTCATTTAGGACCTGCACTTACGAAGGGGGTAGGCAGCTGTATATGAGGGAGTATCGCTTCTGAGAATAAAAACAGCTGGAGCTTGTTAAGGTAATTACACAGGGGAAAGGATAATGTACTGGGAACTCCTCAGAAGAATCTGATTTGTAGTGAGGGGAGAGAGATAAAAGCTCATTTAGGAACGACATGAACATGCTGCGTACGTAGCTGTTTATCAGTAATATCTCCACTGAGATTAAGAAAAGCAGTAGCTTAATAAATTAAGTACTTCCTGGTATGGTTACTGTACTGGTATCTCCCCAATAGAATCTGGATTGTGGTGAGGGAACAGAGAAAAAAGCTCATTTAGGACCTGCACTTAGGAAGGGGGTAGGCGGCAGCTGTATATCAGGGAGTAAACCTTCTGAGAATAAAAACAGCTGGAGCTTGTTAAGGTAATTACACAGGGGAAAGGATAATGTACTGGGTACTCCTCAGAAGAATCTGATTTGTGGTGAGGGGAGAGAGATAAAAGTTCATTTAGGATCGACATGAACATGCTGCGTACGTAGCTGTTTATCAGTAAATATCTCCACTGAGATTAAGAAAAGCAGTAGCTTAATAAATTAAGTACTTCCTGGTATGGTTACTGTACTGGTAACTCCCCAAAAGAATCTGGATTGTGGTGAGGAAACAGAGAAAAAAGCTCATTTAAGACCTGTACTTACGAGGGGGTAGGCAGCTGTATATCAGGGAGTAAACCTTCTGAGAATAAAAACAGCTGGAGCTTGTTAAGGTAATTACACAGGGGGAAAGGATAATGTACTGGTAACTCCTCAGAAGAATCTGATTTGTGGTGAGGGGAGAGAGATAAAAGCTCATTTAAGGAACGACATGAACATGCTGCGTAGGTAGCTATTTATCAGTAAATATCTCCACTGAGATTAAGAAAAGCAGTAGCTTAATAAATTAAGTACTTCCTGTATGGTTACTGTACTGGAAACTCCCCAAAAGAATCTGGATTGTGGTGAGGGAACAGAGAAAAAAGCTCATTTAGGACCTGCACTTACGAAGGGGGTAGGCAGCTGTATATCAGGGAGTAAACCTTCTGAGAATAAAAACAGATGGAGCTTGTTAAGGTAATTACACAGGGGAAAGGATAATGTACTGGGAACTCCTCAGAAGAATCTGATTTGTGGTGAGGGGAGAGAGATTAAAGCTCATTTAAGAACGACATGAACATGCTGCGTAGGTAGCTATTTATCAGTAAATATCTCCACTGAGATTAAGAAAAGCAGTAGCTTAATAAATTAAGTACTTCCTGGTATGGTTACTGTACTGGTAACTCCCCAAAAGAATCTGGATTGTGGTGAGGGAACAGAGAAAAAAGCTCATTTAGGACCTGCACTTACAAAAGGGGTAGGCAGCTGTATATCAGGGAGTAAACCTTCTGAGAATAAAAACAGCTGGAGCTTGTTAAGGTAATTACACAGGGGAAAGGATAATGTACTGGTAACTCCCCAAAAGACTCTGGATTGTGGTGAGGGAACAGAGAAAAAAGCTCATTTAGGACCTGCACTTACGAAGGGGGTAGGCAGCTGTATATCAGGGAGTAAACCGTCTGAGAATAAAAACAGGGGGAGCTTGTTAAGGTAATTACACAGGGGAAAGGATAATGTACTGGGAACTCCTCATAAGAATCTGATTTGTGGTGAGGGGAGAGAGATAAAAGCTCATTTAGGAACTGCACTTACGAAGGGGGTAGGCAGCTGTATATGAGGGAGTATCGCTTCTGAGAATAAAAACAGCTGGAGCTTGTTAAGGTAATTACACAGGGGAAAGGATAATGTACTGGGAACTCCTCAGAAGAATCTGATTTGTGGTGAGGGGAGAGAGATAAAATCTCATTTAGGAACGACATGAACATGCTGCGTACGTAGCTGTTTATCAGTAAATATCTCCACTGAGATTAAGAAAAGCAGTAGCTTAATAAATTAAATACTTCCTGGTATGGTTACTGTACTGGTATCTCCCCAAAAGAAGCTGGATTGTGGTGAGGGAACATCGAAAAAAGCTCATTTAGGACCTGCACTTACGAAGGGGGTAGGCAGCGGTATATCAGGGAGTAAACCTTCTGAGAATAAAAACAGCTGGAGCTTGTTAAGGTAATTACACAGGGGAAAGGATAATGTACTGGGAACTCCTCAGAAGAATCTGATTTGTGTTGAGGGGGAGAGAGATAAAAGCTCATTTAGGAACGACATGTACATGCTGCGTAGGTAGCTGTTTATCAGTAAATATCTCCACTGAGATTAAGAAAAGCAGTAGCTTAATAAATTAACTACTTCCTGGTATGGTTACTGTACTGGTAACTCCCCAAAAGAACCTGGATTGTGGTGAGGGAACAGAGAAAAAGCTCATTTAGTACCTGCACTTACGAAAGGGGTAGGCAGCTGTATATCAGGGAGTAAACCTTCTGAGAATAAAAACAGCTGGAGCTTGTTAAGGTAATTACACAGGGGAAAGGATAATGTACTGGGAACTCCTCAGAAGAATCTGATTTGTGGTGAGGGGAGAGAGATAAAAGCTCATTTAGGAACGACATGAACATGCTGGGTACGTAGCTGTTTATCAGTAAATATCTCCACTGAGATTAAGAAAAGCAGTAGCTTAATAAATTAAGTACTTCCTGGTATGGTTACTGTACTGGTAACTCCCCAAAACAATCTGGATTGTGGTGAGGGAACAGAGAAAAAAGCTCATTTAGGACCTGCACTTACGAAGGGGGTAGGCAGCTGTATATCAGGGAGTAAACCTTCTGAGAATAAAAACAGCTGGAGCTTGTTAAGGTAATTACACAGGGGAAAGGATAATGTACTGGTAACTCCTCAGAAGAATCTGATTTGTGGTGAGGGGAGAGAGATAAAAGCTCACTTAAGAACGACATGAACATGCTGCGTAGGTAGCTATTTATCAGTAAATATCTCCACTGAGATTAAGAAAAGCAGTAGCTTAATAAATTAAGTACTTCCTGGTATGGTTACTGTACTGGTAACTCCCCAAAAGAATCTGGATTGTGGTGAGGGAACAGAGAAAAAAGCTCATTTAGGACCAGCACTAACAAAGGGGGTAGGCAGCTGTATACCAGGGAGTAAACCTTCTGAGAATATAAACAGCTGGAGCTTGTTAAGGTAATTACACAGGGGAAAGGATAATGTACTGGTAACTCCCAAAAAGACTCTGGATTGTGGTGAGGGAACAGAGAAAAAAGCTCATTTAGGACCTGCACTTACGAAGGGGGTAGGCAGCTGTATATCAGGGAGTATCGCTTCTGAGAATAAAAACAGCTGGAGCTTGTTAAGGTAATTACACAGGGGAAAGGATAATGTACTGGGAACTAGTCAGAAGAATCTGATTTGTGGTGAGGGGAGAGAGATAAAAGCTCATTTAGGAACGATATGAACATGCTGCGTACGTAGCTGTTTATCAGTAAATATCTCCACTGAGATTAAGAAAAGCAGTAGCTTAATAAATTACGTACTTCCTGGTATCGTTACTGTACTGGTAACTCCCCATAAGAATCTAGATTGTGGTGAGGGAACAGAGAAAAAAGCTCATTTAGGACCTGCACTTACGAAGGGGGTAGGCAGCTGTATATTAGGGAGTAAACCGTCTGAGAATAAAAACAGGGGGAGCTTGTTAATGTAATTACACAGGGGAAAGGATAATGTACTGGGAACTCCTCAGAAGAATCTGATTTGTGGTGAGGGGAGAGAGATAAAAGCTCATATACGAACGACATGAACATGCTGCGTAGGTAGTTGTTTATCAGTAAATATCTCCACTGAGATTAAGAAAAGCAGTAGCTTAATAAATTAAGTACTTCCTGGTATGGTTACTGTACTGGTAACTCCCCAAAAGAATCTGGATTGTGGTGAGGGAACAGAGAAAAAAGCTCATTTAGGACATGCACTTACGAAGGGGGTAGGCAGCAGTATATCAGGGAGTAAACCTTCTGAGAATAAAAACAGCTGGAGCTTGTTAAGGTAATTACACAGGGGAAAGGATAATGTACTAGGAACTCCTCAGAAGAATCTGATTTGTGCTGAGGGGAGAGAGATAAAAGCTCATTTAGGAACGACATGAACATGCTGCGTAGGTAGCTGTTTATCAGTAAATATCTCCACTGAGATTAAGAAAAGCAGTAGCTTAATAAATTAAGTACTTCCTGGTATGGTTACTGTACTGGTAACTCCCCAAAAGAATCTGGATTGTGGTGAGGGAACAGAGAAAAAAGCTCATTTAGGACCTGCACTTACGAAGGGGGTAGGCAGCTGTATATCAGGGAGTAAACCTTCTGAGAATAAAAACAGCTGGAGCTTGTTAAGGTAATTACACAGGGGAAAGGATAATGTACTGGGAACTCCTCAGAAGAATCTGATTTGTGGTGAGGGGAGAGAGATAAAAGCTCATTTAGGAACGACATGAACATGCTGCGTAGGTAGCTGTTTATCAGTAAATATCTCCACTGAGATTAAGAAAAGCAGTAGCTTAATAAATTAAGTACTTCCTGGTATGGTTACTGTACTGGTAACTCCCCAAAAGAATCTGGATTGTGGTGAGGGAACAGAGAAAAAAGCTCATTTAGGACCTGCACTTACGAAGGGGGTAGGCAGCTGTATATCAGGGAGTAAACCTTCTGAGAATAAAAACAGCTGGAGCTTGTTAAGGTAATTACACAGGGGAAAGGATAATGTACTGGTAACTCCTCAGAAGAATCTGATTTGTGGTGAGGGGAGAGAGATAAAAGCTCATTTAAGAACGACATGAACATGCTGCGTAGGTAGCTGTTTATCAGTAAATATCTCCACTGAGATTAAGAAAAGCAGTAGCTTAATAAATTAAGTACTTCCTGGTATGGTTACTGTACTGGTAACTCCCCAAAAGAATCTGGATTGTGGTGAGGGAACAGAGAAAAAAGCTCATTTAGGACCTGCACTTACAAAGGGGGTAGGCAGCTGTATATCAGGGAGTAAACCTTCTGAGAATAAAAACAGCTGGAGCTCGTTAAGGTAATTGCACAGGGGAAAGGATAATGTACTGGTAACTCCCCGAAAGAATCTGGATTGTGGTGAGGGAACAGAGAAAAAAGCTCATTTAGTACCTGCACTTACGAAGGGGGTAGGCAGCTGTATATCAGGGAGTATCGCTTCTGAGAATAAAAACAGCTGGAGCTTGTTAAGGTAATTACACAGGGGAAAGGATAATGTACTGGTAACTCCTCAGAAGAATCTGATTTGTGGTGAGGGGAGAGAGATAAAAGCTCATTTAGGAACGACATGAACATGCTGGGTACGTAGCTGTTTATCAGTAAATATCTCCAGTGAGATTAAGAAAAGCAGTAGCTTAATAAATTAAGTACTTCCTGGTATGGTTACTGTACTGGTAACTCCCCAAAAGAATCTGGATTGTGGTGAGGGAACAGAGAAAAAAGCTCATTTAGGACCTGCACTTACGAAGGGGGTAGGCAGCTGTATATCAGGGAGTAAACCTTCTGAGAATAAAAACAGCTGGAGCTTGTTAAGGTAATTACACAGGGGAAAGGATAATGTACTGGTAACTCCTCAGAAGAATCTGATTTGTGGTGAGGGGAGAGAGATAAAAGCTCATTTAAGAACGACATGAACATGCTGCGTAGGAAGCTATTTATCATTAAATATCTCCACTGAGATTAAGAAAAGCAGTAGCTTAATAAATTAAGTACTTCCTGGTATGGTTACTGTACTGGTAACTCCCCAAAAGAATCTGGATTGTGGTGAGGGAACAGAGAAAAAAGCTCATTTAGGACCAGCACTTACAAAGGGGGTAGGCAGCTGTATACCAGGGAGTAAACCTTCTGAGAATAAAAACAGCTGGAGCTTGTTAAGGTAATTACACAGGGGAAAGGATAATGTACTGGTAATTCCCCGAAAGAATTTGGATTGTGGTGAGGGAACAGAGAAAAAAGCTCATTTAGGACCTGCACTAACGAAGGGGGTAGGCAGCTGTATATCAGGGAGTATCGATTCTGAGAATAAAAACAGCTGGAGCGTGTTAAGGTAATTACACAGGGGAAAGGATAATGTACTGTGAACTAGTCAGAAGAATCTGATTTGTGGTGAGGGGAAAGAGATAAAAGCTCATTAAGAACGACATGAACATGCTGGGTACGTAGCTGTTTATCAGTAAATATCTCCACTGAGATTAAGAAAAGCAGTAGCTTAATAAATTAAGTACTTCCTGGTATCGTTACTGTACTGGTAACTCCCCAAAAGAATCTAGATTGTGGTGAGGGAACAGAGAAAAAAGCTCATTTAGGACCTGCACTTACGAAGGGGTTAGGCAGCAGTATATCAGGGAGTAAACCTGAGAATAAAAACAGCTGGAGCTTGTTAAGGTAATTACACAGGGGAAAGGATAATGTACTGGGAACTCCTCCGAAGAATCTGATTTGTGGTGAGGGGAGAGAGATAAAAGCTCATTTAAGAACGACATGTACATGCTGCGTAGGTAGCTGTTTATCAGTAAATATCTCCACTGAGATTAAGAAAAGCAGTAGCTTAATAAATTAAGTACTTCCTGGTATGGTTACTGTACTGGTAACTCCCCAAAAGACTCTGGATTGTGGTGAGGGAACAGAGAAAAAAGCTCATTTAAGACCTGCACTTACGAAGGGGGTAGGCAGCTGTATATCAGGGAGTATCGCTTCTGAGAATAAAAACAGCTGGAGCTTGTTAAGGTAATTACACAGGGGAAAGGATAATGTACTGGGAACTAGTCAGAAGAATCTGATTTGTGGTGAGGGGAGAGAGATAAAAGCTCATTAAGGAACGATATGAACATGCTGCGTACGTAGCTGTTTATCAGTAAATATCTCCACTGAGATTAAGAAAAGCAGTAGCTTAATAAATTAAGTACTTCCTGGTATCGTTACTGTACTGGTAACTCCCCAAAAGAATCTAGATTGTGGTGAGGGAACAGAGAAAAAAGCTCATTTAGGACCTGCACTTACGAAGGGGGTAGGCAGCATTATATCAGGGAGTAAACCGTCTGAGAATAAAAACAAGGGAGCTTGTTAAGGTAATTACACAGGGGAAAGGATAATGTACTGGGAACTCCTCAGAAGAATCTGATTTGTGGTGAGGGGAGAGAGATAAAAGCTCATTTAGGAACGACATGAACATGCAGCGTACGTAGCTGTTTATCAGTAAATATCTCCACTGAGATTAAGAAAAGCAGTAGCTTAATAAATTAAGTACTTCCTGGTATGGTTACTGTACTGGTAACTCCCCAAAAGAATCTGGATTGTGGTGAGGGAACAGAGAAAAAAGCTGATTTAGGACCTGCACTTACGAAGGGGGTAGGCAGCTGTATATCAGGGAGTAAACCTTCTGAGAATAAAAACAGCTGGAGCTTGTTAAGGTAATTACACAGGGGAAAGGATAATGTACTCGGAACTCCTCAGAAGAATCTGATTTGTGGTGAGGGGAGAGAGATATAAGCTCATTTAGGAACGACATGAACATGCTGCGTACGTAGCTGTTTATCAATAAATATCTCCACTGAGATTAAGAAAAGCAGTAGCTTAATAAATTAAGTACTTCCTGGTATGGTTACTGTACTGGTAACTCCCGAAAAGAATCTGGATTGTGGTGAGGGAACAGAGAAAAAAGCTCATTTAGGACCTGCACTTACGAAGAGGGTAGGCAGCTGTATATCAGGGAGTAAACCTTCTGAGAATAAAAGCAGCTGGAGCTTGTTAAAGTAATTACACAGGGGAACGGATAATGTACTGGGAACTCCTCAGAAGAATCTGATTTGTGGTGAGGGGAGAGAGATAAAAGCTCATTTAGGAACGACATGAACATGCTGCATACGTAGCTGTTTAGCAGTAAATATCTCCACTGAGATTAAGAAAAGCAGTAGCTTAATAAATTAAGTACTTCCTGGTATGGTGACTGTACTGGTAACTCCCCAAAAGAATCTGGATTGTGGTGAGGGAACAGAGAAAAAAGCTCATTTAGGACCTGCACTTACGAAGGGGTTAGGCAGCAGTATATCAGGGAGTAAACCTTCTGAGAATAAAAACAGCTGGAGCTTGTTAAGGTAATTACACAGGGGAAAGGATAATGTACTGTGAACTAGTCAGAAGAATCTGATTTGTGGTGAGGGGAAAGAGATAAAAGCTCATTAAGAACGACATGAACATGCTGGGTACGTAGCTGTTTATCAGTAAATATCTCCACTGAGATTAAGAAAAGCAGTAGCTTAATAAATTAAGTACTTCCTGGTATGGTTACTGTACTGGTAACTCCCCAAAAGAATCTGGATTGTGGTGAGGGAACAGAGAAAAAAGCTCATTTAGGACCAGCACTTACAAAGGGGGTAGGCAGCTGTATACCAGGGAGTAAACCTTCTGAGAATAAAAACAGCTGGAGCTTGTTAAGGTAATTACACAGGGGAAAGGATAATGTACTGGTAATTCCCCGAAAGAATTTGGATTGTGGTGAGGGAACAGAGAAAAAAGCTCATTTAGGACCTGCACTAACGAAGGGGGTAGGCAGCTGTATATCAGGGAGTATCGATTCTGAGAATAAAAACAGCTGGAGCGTGTTAAGGTAATTACACAGGGGAAAGGATAATGTACTGTGAACTAGTCAGAAGAATCTGATTTGTGGTGAGGGGAAAGAGATAAAAGCTCATTAAGAACGATATGAACATGCTGGGTACGTAGCTGTTTATCAGTAAATATCTCCACTGAGATTAAGAAAAGCAGTAGCTTAATAAATTAAGTACTTCCTGGTATCGTTACTGTACTGGTAACTCCCAAAAGAATCTAGATTGTGGTGAGGGAACAGAGAAAAAAGCTCATTTAGGACCTGCACTTACGAAGGGGTTAGGCAGCAGTATATCAGGGAGTAAACCTTCTGAGAATAAAAACAGCTGGAGCTTGTTAAGGTAATTACACAGGGGAAAGGATAATGTACTGGGAACTCCTCCGAAGAATCTGATTTGTGGTGAGGGGAGAGAGATAAAAGCTCATTTAAGAACGACATGTACATGCTGCGTAGGTAGCTGTTTATCAGTAAATATCTCCACTGAGATTAAGAAAAGCAGTAGCTAAATAAATTAAGTACTTCCTGGTATGGTTACTGTACTGGTAACTCCCCAAAAGACTCTGGATTGTGGTGAGGGAACAGAGAAAAAAGCTCATTTAAGACCTGCACTTACGAAGGGGGTAGGCAGCTGTATATCAGGGAGTATCGCTTCTGAGAATAAAAACAGCTGGAGCTTGTTAAGGTAATTACACAGGGGAAAGGATAATGTACTGGGAACTAGTCAGAAGAATCTGATTTGTGGTGAGGGGAGAGAGATAAAAGCTCATTAAGGAACGATATGAACATGCTGCGTACGTAGCTGTTTATCAGTAAATATCTCCACTGAGATTAAGAAAAGCAGTAGCTTAATAAATTAAGTACTTCCTGGTATCGTTACTGTACTGGTAACTCCCCAAAAGAATCTAGATTGTGGTGAGGGAACAGAGAAAAAAGCTCATTTAGGACCTGCACTTACGAAGGGGGTAGGCAGCATTATATCAGGGAGTAAACCGTCTGAGAATAAAAACAAGGGAGCTTGTTAAGGTAATTACACAGGGGAAAGGATAATGTACTGGGAACTCCTCAGAAGAATCTGATTTGTGGTGAGGGGAGAGAGATAAAAGCTCATTTAGGAACGACATGAACATGCAGCGTACGTAGCTGTTTATCAGTAAATATCTCCACTGAGATTAAGAAAAGCAGTAGCTTAATAAATTAAGTACTTCCTGGTATGGTTACTGTACTGGTAACTCCCCAAAAGAATCTGGATTGTGGTGAGGGAACAGAGAAAAAAGCTGATTTAGGACCTGCACTTACGAAGGGGGTAGGCAGCTGTATATCAGGGAGTAAACCTTCTGAGAATAAAAACAGCTGGAGCTTGTTAAGGTAATTACACAGGGGAAAGGATAATGTACTCGGAACTCCTCAGAAGAATCTGATTTGTGGTGAGGGGAGAGAGATATAAGCTCATTTAGGAACGACATGAACATGCTGCGTACGTAGCTGTTTATCAATAAATATCTCCACTGAGATTAAGAAAAGCAGTAGCTTAATAAATTAAGTACTTCCTGGTATGGTTACTGTACTGGTAACTCCCGAAAAGAATCTGGATTGTGGTGAGGGAACAGAGAAAAAAGCTCATTTAGGACCTGCACTTACGAAGGGGGTAGGCAGCTGTATATCAGGGAGTAAACCTTCTGAGAATAAAAGCAGCTGGAGCTTCTTAAAGTAATTACACAGGGGAACGGATAATGTACTGGGAACTCCTCAGAAGAATCTGATTTGTGGTGAGGGGAGAGAGATAAAAGCTCATTTAGGAACGACATGAACATGCTGCATACGTAGCTGTTTAGCAGTAAATATCTCCACTGAGATTAAGAAAAGCAGTAGCTTAATAAATTAAGTACTTCCTGGTATGGTGACTGTACTGGTAACTCCCCAAAAGAATCTGGATTGTGGTGAGGGAACAGAGAAAAAAGCTCATTTAGGACCTGCACTTACAAAAGGGGTAGGCAGCTGTATATCAGGGAGTAAACCTTCTGAGAATAAAAACAGCTAGAGCTTGTTGAGGTAATTACACAGGGGAAAGGATAATGTACTTTTAACTCCCCAAAAGACTCTGGATTGTGGTGAGGGAACAGAGAAAAAAGCTCATTTAGGACCTGCACTTACGAAGGGGCTAGGCAGCTGTATATCAGGGAGTAAACCGTCTGAGAATAAAAACAGCTGGAGCTTGTTAAGGTAATTACACAGGGGAAAGGATAATGTACTGGGAACTCCTCAGCAGAATCTGATTTGTGGTGAGGGGAGAGAGATAAAAGCTCATTTAGGAACGACATGAACATGCTGCGTACGTAGCTGTTTATCAGTAAATATCTCCACTGAGATTAAGAAAAGCAGTAGCTTAATAAATTAAGTACTTCCTGGTATGGTTACTGTACTGGTATCTCCCCAAAAGAATCTGGATTGTGGTGAGGGAACAGAGAAAAAAGCTCATTTAGGACCTGCACTTACGAAGGGGGTAGGCATCGGTATATCAGGGAGTAAACCTTCTGAGAATAAAAACAGCTTTAGCTTGTGAAGGTAATTACACAGGGGAAAGGATAATGTACTGGGAACTCCTCAGAAGAATCTGATTTGTGGTGAGGGGAGAGAGATAAAAGCTCATTTAGGAACGACATGTACATGCTGCGTAGGTAGCTGTTTATCAGTAAATATCTCCACTGAGATTAAGAAAAGCAGTAGCTTAATAAATTAAGTACTTCCTGGTATGGTTACTGTACTGGTAACTCCCCAAAAGAACCTGGATTGTGGTGAGGGAACAGAGAAAAAGCTCATTTAGTACCTGCACTTACGAAGGGGGTAGGCAGCTGTATATCAGGGAGTAAACCTTCTGAGAATAAAAACAGCTGGAGCTTGTTAAGGTAATTACACAGGGGAAAGGATAATGTACTGGGAACTCCTCAGAAGAATCTGATTTGTGGTGAGGGGAGAGAGATAAAAGCTCATTTAGGAACGACATGAACATGCTGGGTACGTAGCTGTTTATCAGTAAATATCTCCAGTGAGATTAAGAAAAGCAGTAGCTTAATAAATTAAGTACTTCCTGGTATGGTTACTGTACTGGTAACTCCCCAAAAGAATCTGGATTGTGGTGAGGGAACAGAGAAAAAAGCTCATTTAGGACCTGCACTTACGAAGGGGGTAGGCAGCTGTATATCAGGGAGTAAACCTTCTGAGAATAAAAACAGCTGGAGCTTGTTAAGGTAATTACACAGGGGAAAGGATAATGTACTGGTAACTCCTCAGAAGAATCTGATTTGTGGTGAGGGGAGAGAGATAAAAGCTCATTTAAGAACGACATGAACATGCTGCGTAGGAAGCTATTTATCATTAAATATCTCCACTGAGATTAAGAAAAGCAGTAGCTTAATAAATTAAGTACTTCCTGGTATGGTTACTGTACTGGGAACTCCCCAAAAGAATCTGGATTGTGGTGAGGGAACAGAGAAAAAAGCTCATTTAGGACCAGCACTTACAAAGGGGGTAGGCAGCTGTATACCAGGGAGTAAACCTTCTGAGAATAAAAACAGCTGGAGCTTGTTAAGGTAATTACACAGGGGAAAGGATAATGTACTGGTAATTCCCCGAAAGAATTTGGATTGTGGTGAGGGAACAGAGAAAAAAGCTCATTTAGGACCTGCACTAACGAAGGGGGTAGGCAGCTGTATATCAGGGAGTATCGATTCTGAGAATAAAAACAGCTGGAGCGTGTTAAGGTAATTACACAGGGGAAAGGATAATGTACTGTGAACTAGTCAGAAGAATCTGATTTGTGGTGAGGGGAAAGAGATAAAAGCTCATTAAGAACGACATGAACATGCTGGGTACGTAGCTGTTTATCAGTAAATATCTCCACTGAGATTAAGAAAAGCAGTAGCTTAATAAATTAAGTACTTCCTGGTATCGTTACTGTACTGGTAACTCCCCAAAAGAATCTAGATTGTGGTGAGGGAACAGAGAAAAAAGCTCATTTAGGACCTGCACTTACGAAGGGGTTAGGCAGCAGTATATCAGGGAGTAAACCTTCTGAGAATAAAAACAGCTGGAGCTTGTTAAGGTAATTACACAGGGGAAAGGATAATGTACTGGGAACTCCTCCGAAGAATCTGATTTGTGGTGAGGGGAGAGAGATAAAAGCTCATTTAAGAACGACATGTACATGCTGCGTAGGTAGCTGTTTATCAGTAAATATCTCCACTGAGATTAAGAAAAGCAGTAGCTAAATAAATTAAGTACTTCCTGGTATGGTTACTGTACTGGTAACTCCCCAAAAGACTCTGGATTGTGGTGAGGGAACAGAGAAAAAAGCTCATTTAAGACCTGCACTTACGAAGGGGGTAGGCAGCTGTATATCAGGGAGTATCGCTTCTGAGAATAAAAACAGCTGGAGCTTGTTAAGGTAATTACACAGGGGAAAGGATAATGTACTGGGAACTAGTCAGAAGAATCTGATTTGTGGTGAGGGGAGAGAGATAAAAGCTCATTAAGGAACGATATGAACATGCTGCGTACGTAGCTGTTTATCAGTAAATATCTCCACTGAGATTAAGAAAAGCAGTAGCTTAATAAATTAAGTACTTCCTGGTATCGTTACTGTACTGGTAACTCCCCAAAAGAATCTAGATTGTGGTGAGGGAACAGAGAAAAAAGCTCATTTAGGACCTGCACTTACGAAGGGGGTAGGCAGCATTATATCAGGGAGTAAACCGTCTGAGAATAAAAACAAGGGAGCTTGTTAAGGTAATTACACAGGGGAAAGGATAATGTACTGGGAACTCCTCAGAAGAATCTGATTTGTGGTGAGGGGAGAGAGATAAAAGCTCATTTAGGAACGACATGAACATGCAGCGTACGTAGCTGTTTATCAGTAAATATCTCCACTGAGATTAAGAAAAGCAGTAGCTTAATAAATTAAGTACTTCCTGGTATGGTTACTGTACTGGTAACTCCCCAAAAGAATCTGGATTGTGGTGAGGGAACAGAGAAAAAAGCTGATTTAGGACCTGCACTTACGAAGGGGGTAGGCAGCTGTATATCAGGGAGTAAACCTTCTGATAATAAAAACAGCTGGAGCTTGTTAAGGTAATTACACAGGGGAAAGGATAATGTACTCGGAACTCCTCAGAAGAATCTGATTTGTGGTGAGGGGAGAGAGATATAAGCTCATTTAGGAACGACATGAACATGCTGCGTACGTAGCTGTTTATCAATAAATATCTCCACTGAGATTAAGAAAAGCAGTAGCTTAATAAATTAAGTACTTCCTGGTATGGTTACTGTACTGGTAACTCCCGAAAAGAATCTGGATTGTGGTGAGGGAACAGAGAAAAAAGCTCATTTAGGACCTGCACTTACGAAGGGGGTAGGCAGCTGTATATCAGGGAGTAAACCTTCTGAGAATAAAAGCAGCTGGAGCTTGTTAAAGTAATTACACAGGGGAACGGATAATGTACTGGGAACTCCTCAGAAGAATCTGATTTGTGGTGAGGGGAGAGAGATAAAAGCTCATTTAGGAACGACATGAACATGCTGCATACGTAGCTGTTTAGCAGTAAATATCTCCACTGAGATTAAGAAAAGCAGTAGCTTAATAAATTAAGTACTTCCTGGTATGGTGACTGTACTGGTAACTCCCCAAAAGAATCTGGATTGTGGTGAGGGAACAGAGAAAAAAGCTCATTTAGGACCTGCACTTACAAAAGGGGTAGGCAGCTGTATATCAGGGAGTAAACCTTCTGAGAATAAAAACAGCTGGAGCTTGTTGAGGTAATTACACAGGGGAAAGGATAATGTACTGGTAACTCCCCAAAAGACTCTGGATTGTGGTGAGGGAACAGAGAAAAAAGCTCATTTAGGACCTGCACTTACGAAGGGGCTAGGCAGCTGTTTATCAGGGAGTAAACCGTCTGAGAATAAAAACAGCTGGAGCTTGTTAAGGTAATTACACAGGGGAAAGGATAATGTACTGGGAACTCCTCAGAAGAATCTGATTTGTGGTGAGGGGAGAGAGATAAAAGCTCATTTAGGAACGACATGAACATGCAGCGTACGTAGCTGTTTATCAGTAAATATCTCCACTGAGATTAAGAAAAGCAGTAGCTTAATAAATTAAGTACTTCCTGGTATGGTTACTGTACTGGTAACTCCCCAAAAGAATCTGGATTGTGGGGAGGGAACAGAGAAAAAAGCTGATTTAGGACCTGCACTTACGAAGGGGTAGGCAGCTGTATATCAGGGAGTAAACCTTCTGAGAATAAAAACAGATGGAGCTTGTTAAGGTAATTACACAGGGGAAAGGATAATGTACTGGGAACTCCTCAGAAGAATCTGATTTGTGGTGAGGGGAGAGAGATAAAAGCTCATTTAAGAACGACATGAACATGCTGCGTAGGTAGCTGTTTATCAGTAAATATCTCCACTGAGATTAAGAAAAGCAGTAGCTTAATAAATTAAGTACTTCCTAGTATGGTTACTGTACTGGTAACTCCCCAAAAGAATCTGGATTGTGGTGAGGGAACAGAGAAAAAAGCTCATTTAGGACCTGCACTTACAAAAGGGGTAGGCAGCTGTATATCAGGGAGTAAACCTTCTGAGAATAAAAACAGCTGGAGCTTGTTAAGGGAATTACACAGGGGAAAGGATAATGTATTGGTAACTCCCCAAAAGACGCTGGATTGTGGTGAGGGAACAGAGAAAAAATCTCATTTAGGACCTGCACTTACAAAAGGGGTAGGCAGCTGTATATCAGGGAGTAAACCTTCTGAGAGTAAAAACAGCTGGAGCTTGTTAAGGTAATTACACAGGGGAAAGGATAATGTACTGGGAACTAGTCAGAAGAATCTGATTTGTGGTGAGGGGAGAGAGATAAAAGCTCATTAAGGAACGATATGAACATGCTGCGTACGTAGCTGTTTATCAGTAAATATCTCCACTGAGATTAAGAAAAGCAGTAGCTTAATAAATTAAGTACTTCCTGGTATCGTTACTGTACTGGTAACTCCCCAAAAGAATCTAGATTGTGGTGAGGGAACAGAGAAAAAAGCTCATTTAGGACCTGCACTTACGAAGGGGGTAGGCAGCATTATATCAGGGAGTAAACCGTCTGAGAATAAAAACAAGGGAGCTTGTTAAGGTAATTACACAGGGGAAAGGATAATGTACTGGGAACTCCTCAGAAGAATCTGATTTGTGGTGAGGGGAGAGAGATAAAAGCTCATTTAGGAACGACATGAACATGCAGCGTACGTAGCTGTTTATCAGTAAATATCTCCACTGAGATTAAGAAAAGCAGTAGCTTAATAAATTAAGTACTTCCTGGTATGGTTACTGTACTGGTAACTCCCCAAAAGAATCTGGATTGTGGTGAGGGAACAGAGAAAAAAGCTGATTTAGGACCTGCACTTACGAAGGGGGTAGGCAGCTGTATATCAGGGAGTAAACCTTCTGAGAATAAAAACAGCTGGAGCTTGTTAAGGTAATTACACAGGGGAAAGGATAATGTACTCGGAACTCCTCAGAAGAATCTGATTTGTGGTGAGGGGAGAGAGATATAAGCTCATTTAGGAACGACATGAACATGCTGCGTACGTAGCTGTTTATCAATAAATATCTCCACTGAGATTAAGAAAAGCAGTAGCTTAATAAATTAAGTACTTCCTGGTATGGTTACTGTACTGGTAACTCCCGAAAAGAATCTGGATTGTGGTGAGGGAACAGAGAAAAAAGCTCATTTAGGACCTGCACTTACGAAGGGGGTAGGCAGCTGTATATCAGGGAGTAAACCTTCTGAGAATAAAAGCAGCTGGAGCTTGTTAAAGTAATTACACAGGGGAACGGATAATGTACTGGGAACTCCTCAGAAGAATCTGATTTGTGGTGAGGGGAGAGAGATAAAAGCTCATTTAGGAACGACATGAACATGCTGCATACGTAGCTGTTTAGCAGTAAATATCTCCACTGAGATTAAGAAAAGCAGTAGCTTAATAAATTAAGTACTTCCTGGTATGGTGACTGTACTGGTAACTCCCCAAAAGAATCTGGATTGTGGTGAGGGAACAGAGAAAAAAGCTCATTTAGGACCTGCACTTACAAAAGGGGTAGGCAGCTGTATATCAGGGAGTAAACCTTCTGAGAATAAAAACAGCTGGAGCTTGTTGAGGTAATTACACAGGGGAAAGGATAATGTACTGGTAACTCCCCAAAAGACTCTGGATTGTGGTGAGGGAACAGAGAAAAAAGCTGATTTAGGACCTGCACTTACGAAGGGGCTAGGCAGCTGTATATCAGGGAGTAAACCGTCTGAGAATAAAAACAGCTGGAGCTTGTTAAGGTAATTACACAGGGGAAAGGATAATGTACTGGGAACTCCTCAGAAGAATCTGATTTGTGGTGAGGGGAGAGAGATAAAAGCTCATTTAGGAACGACATGAACATGCAGCGTACGTAGCTGTTTATCAGTAAATATCTCCACTGAGATTAAGAAAAGCAGTAGCTTAATAAATTAAGTACTTCCTGGTATGGTTACTGTACTGGTAACTCCCCAAAAGAATCTGGATTGTGGTGAGGGAACAGAGAAAAAAGCTGATTTAGGACCTGCACTTACGAAGGGGTAGGCAGCTGTATATCAGGGAGTAAACCTTCTGAGAATAAAAACAGATGGAGCTTGTTAAGGTAATTACACAGGGGAAAGGATAATGTACTGGGAACTCCTCAGAAGAATCTGATTTGTGGTGAGGGGAGAGAGATAAAAGCTCATTTAAGAACGACATGAACATGCTGCGTAGGTAGCTGTTTATCAGTAAATATCTCCACTGAGATTAAGAAAAGCAGTAGCTTAATAAGTTAAGTACTTCCTAGTATGGTTACTGTACTGGTAACTCCCCAAAAGAATCTGGATTGTGGTGAGGGAACAGAGAAAAAATCTCATTTAGGACCTGCACTTACAAAAGGGGTAGGCAGCTGTATATCAGGGAGTAAACCTTCTGAGAGTAAAAACAGCTGGAGCTTGTTAAGGTAATTACACAGGGGAAAGGATAATGTACTGGGAACTCCTCAGAAGAATCTGATTTGTGGTGACGGGAGAGAGATAAAAGCTCATTTAGTACCTGCACTTACGAAGGGGGTAGTTAGCTGTATATCAGGGAGTAAACCTTCTGAGAATAAAAACAGCTGGAGCTTGTTAAGGTAATTACACAGGGCAAAGGATAATGTACTGGTAACTCCCCGAAAGAATCTGGATTGTGGTGAGGGAACAGAGAAAAAAGCTCATTTACGACCTGCACTTACGAAGGGGGTAGGCCACTGTATATCAGAAAGTATCGCTTCTGAGAATAAAAACAGCTGGAGCTTGTTAAGGTAATTACACAGGGGAAAGGATAATGTACTGGGAACTAGTCAGAAAAATCTGATTTGTGGTGAGGGGAGAGAGATAAAAGCTCATTTAGGAACGACATGAACATGCTGTGTACGTAGCTGTTTATCAGTAAATATCTCCACTGAGATTAAGAAAAGCAGTAGCTAAATAAATTAAGTACTTCCTGGTATGGTTACTGTACTGGTAACTCCCCAAAAGAATCTGGATTGTGGTGAGGGAACAGAGAAAAAAGCTCATTTAGGACCTGCACTTACGAAGGGGGTAGGCAGCTGTATATCAGGGAGTAAACCTTCTGAGAATAAAAACAGCTGGAGCTTGTTAAGGTAATTACACAGGGGAAAGGATAATGTACTGGGAACTCCTCAGAAGAATCTGATTTGTGGTGAGGGGACAGAGATAAAAGCTCATTTAGGAACGACATGTACATGCTGCGTAGGTAGCTGTTTATCAGTAAATATCTCCACTGAGATTAAGAAAAGCAGTAGCTTAATAAATTAAGTACTTCCTGGTATGGTTACTGTACTGGTACCTCCCCAAAAGAACCTGGATTGTGGTGAGGGAACAGAGAAAAAGCTCATTTAGTACCTGCACTTACGAAGGGGGTAGGCAGCTGTATATCAGGGAGTAAACCTTCTGAGAATAAAAACACCTGGAGCTTGTTAAGGTAATTACACAGGGGAAAGGATAATGTACTGGGAACTCCTCAGAAGAATCTGATTTGTGGTGAGGGGAGAGAGATAAAAGCTCATTTAGGAACGACATGAACATGCTGCGTAGGTAGCTGTTTATCAGTAAATATCTCCACTGAGATTAAGAAAAGCAGTAGCTTAATAAATTAAGTACTTCCTGGTATGGTTACTGTACTGGTAACTCCCCAAAAGAATCTGGATTGTGGTGAGGGAACAGAGAAAAAAAGCTCATTTATGACCTGCACTTACGAAGGGGGAAGGCAGCTGTATATCAGGGAGTAAACCTTCTGAGAATAAAAACAGCTGGAGCTTGTTAAGGTAATTACACAGGGGAAAGGATAATGTACTGCGAACTCCTCAGAAGAATCTGATTTGTGGTGAGGGGAGAGAGATAAAAGCTCATTTAGGAACGACATGAACATGCTGCGTACGTAGCTGTTTATCAGTAAATATCTCCACTGAGATTAAGAAAAGCAGTAGCTTAATAAATTAAGTACTTCCTGGTATGGTTACTGTACTGGTAACTCCCCAAAAGAATCTGGATTGTGGTGAGGGAACAGAGAAAAAAGCTCATTTAGGATCTGCACTTACGAAGGGGGTAGGCAGCTGTATATCAGGGAGTAAACCTTCTGAGAATAAAAACAGCTGGAGCTTGTTAAGGTAATTAAACATTGGAAAGGATAATGTACTGGTAACTCCTCAGAAGAATCTGATTTGTGGTGAGGGGAGAGAGATAAAAGCTCATTTAAGAACGACATGAACATGCTGCGTAGGTAGCTATTTATCAGTAAATATCTCCACTGAGATTAAGAAAAGCAGTAGCTTAATAAATTAAGTACTTCCTGGTATGGTTACTGTACTGGTAACTCCCCAAAAGAATCTGGATTGTGGTGAGGGAACAGAGAAAAAAACTCATTTAGGACCTGCACTTACAAAGGGGTTAGGCAGCTGTATATCAGGGAGTAAACCTTCTGAGAATAAAAACAGCTGGAGCTTGTTAAGGTAATTACACAGGGGAAAGGATAATGTACTGGTAACTCCCCGAAAGAATCTGGATTGTGGTGAGGGAACAGAGAAAAAAGCTCATTTAGGACCTGCAATTACGAAGGGGGTAGGCAGCTGTATATCAGGGAGTATCGCTTCTGAGAATAAAAACAGCTGGAGCTTGTTAAGGTAATTACACATGGGAAAGGATAATGTACTGGGAACTCCTCAGAAGAATCTGATTTGAGGTGAGGGGAGAGAGATAAAAGCTCATTTAGGAACGACATGAACATTCTGCGTACATAGCTGTTTATCAGTAAATATCTCCAGTGAGATTAAGAAAAGCAGTAGCTTAATAAATTAAGTACTTCCTGGTATGGTTACTGTATTGGTAACTCCCCAAAAGAATCTGGATTGTGGTGAGGGAACAGAGAAAAAAGCTCATTTAGGACCTGAACTTACGAAGGGGGTAGGCAGCTGTATATCAGGGAGTAAACCTTCTGAGAATAAAAACAGCTGGAGCTTGTTAAGGTAATTACACAGGGGAAAGGATAATGTACTGGTAACTCCTCAGAAGAATCTGATTTGTGGTGAGGGGAGAGAGCTAAAAGCTCATTTAAGAACGACATGAACATGCTGCGTAGGAAGCTATTTATCAGTAAATATCTCCACTGAGATTAAGAAAAGCAGTAGCTTAATAAATTAAGTACTTCCTGGTTTGGTTACTGTACTGGTAACTCCCCAAAAGAATCTGGATTGTGGTGAGGGAACAGAGAAAAAAGCTCATTTAGGACCAGCACTTACAAAGGGGGTAGGCAGCTGTATACCAGGGAGTAAACCTTCTGAGAATAAAAACAGGTGGAGCTTGTTAAGGTAATTACACAGGGGAAAGGATAATGTACTGGTCATTCCCCGAAAGAATCTGGATTGTGGTGAGGGAACAGAGAAAAAAGCTCATTTAGGACCTGCACTTACGAAGGGGGTAGGCAGCTGTATATCAGGGAGTATCGATTCTGAGAATAAAAACAGCTGGAGCGTGTTAAGGTAATTACACAGGGGAAAGGATAATGTACTGTGAACTACTCAGAAGAATCTGATTTGTGGTGAGGGGAAAGAGATAAAAGCTCATTTAGGAACGACATGAACATGCTGGGTACGTAGCTGTTTATCAGTAAATATCTCCACTGAGATTAAGAAAAGCAGTAGCTTAATAAATTAAGTACTTCCTGGTATCGTTACTGTACTGGTAACTCCCCAAAAGAATCTAGATTGTGGTGAGGTAACAGAGAAAAAAGCTCATTTAGGACCTGCAATTACGAAGGGGGTAGGCAGCAGTATATCAGGGAGTAAACCTTCTGAGAATAAAAACACCTGGAGCATGTTAAGGTAATTACACAGGGGAAAGGATAATGTACTGGGAACTCCTCTGAAGAATCTGATTTGTGGTGAGGGGAGAGAGATAAAAGCTCATTTAAGAACGACATGTACATGCTGCGTAGGTAGCTGTTTATCAGTAAATATCTCCACTGAGATTAAGAAAAGCAGTAGCTTAATAAATTAAGTACTTCCTGGTATGGTTACTGTACTGGTAACTCCCCAAAAGACTCTGGATTGTGGTGAGGGAACAGAGAAAAAAGCTCATTTAGGACCTGCACTTACGAAGGGGGTAGGCAGCAGTATATCAGGGAGTAAACCTTCTGAGAATAAAAACAGCTGGAGCTTGTTAAGGTAATTACACAGGGGAAAGGATAATGTACTGGGAACTAGTCAGAAGAATCTGATTTGTGGTGAGGGGAGAGAGATAAAAGCTCATTTAGGAACGATATGAACATGCTGCGTACGTAGCTGTTTATCAGTAAATATCTCCACTGAGATTAAGAAAAGCAGTAGCTTAATAAATTAAGTACTTCCTGGTATCGTTACTGTACTGGTAACTCCCCAAAAGAATCTAGATTGTGGAGAGGGAACAGAGAAAAAAGCTCATTTAGGACCTGCACTTACGAAGGGGGTAGGCAGCATTATATCAGGGAGTAAACCGTCTGAGAATAAAAACAGGGGGAGCTTGTTAAGGTAATTACACAGGGGAAAGGATAATGTACTGGGAACTCCTCAGAAGAATCTGATTTGTGGTGAGGGGAGAGAGATAAAAGCTCATTTAGGAACGACATGAACATGCAGCGTACGTAGCTGTTTATCAGTAAATATCTCCACTGAGATTAAGAAAAGCAGTAGCTTAATAAATTAAGTACTTCCTGGTATGTTTACTGTACTGGTAACTCCCCAAAAGAATCTGCACTGTGGTGAGGGAACAGAGAAAAAAGCTGATTTAGTACCTGCACTTACGAAGGGGGTAGGCAGCTGTATATCAGGGAGTAAACCTTCTGAGAATAAAAACAGCTGGAGCTTGTTAAGGTAATTACACAGGGGAAAGGATAATGTACTGGTAACTCCCCAAAATACTCTGGATTGTGGTGAGGGAACAGAGAAAAAAGCTCATTTAGGACCAGCACTTACGAAGGGGGTAGTTAGCTGTATATCAGGGAGTAAACCTTATGAGAATAAAAACAGCTGGAGCTTGGTAAGGTAATTACACAGGGGAAAGGATAATGTTCTCGCGACTCCTCAGAAGAATCTGATTTGTGGTGAGGGGAGAGAGATAAAAGCTCATTTAGGAACGACATGAACATGCTGCGTACGTAGCTGTTTATCAGTAAATATCTCCACTGAGATTAAGAAAAGCAGTAGCTTAATAAATTAAGTACTTCCTGGTATGGTTACTGTACTGGTAACTCCCGAAAAGAATCTGGATTGTGGTGAGGGAACAGAGAAAAAAGCTCATTTAGGACCTGCACTTACGAAGGGGGTAGGCAGCTGTATATCAGGGAGTAAACCTTCTGAGAATAAAAGCAGCTGGAGCTTGTTAAAGTAATTACACAGGGGAACGGATAATGTACTGGGAACTCCTCAGAAGAATCTGATTTGTGGTGAGGGGAGAGAGATAAAAGCTCATTTAGGAACGACATGAACATGCTGCATACGTAGCTGTTTATCAGTAAATATCTCCACTGAGATTAAGAAAAGCAGTAGCTTAATAAATTAAGTACTTCCTGGTATGGTTACTGTACTGGGAACTCCCCAAAAGAATCTGGATTGTGGTGAAGGGACAGAGAAAAAAGCTCATTTAGGACCTGCACTTACGAAGGGGTAGGCAGCTGTATATCAGGGAGTAAACCTTCTGAGAATAAAAACAGCTGGAGCTTGTTAAGGTAATTACACAGGGGAAAGGATAATGTACTGGTAACTCCCCAAAAGACTCTGGATTGTGGTGAGGGAACAGAGAAAAAAGCTCATTTAGGACCTGCACTTACGAAGGGGGTAGTTAGCTGTATATCAGGGAGTAAACCTTCTGAGAATAAAAACAGAAGGAGCTTGTTAAGGTAATTACACAGGGGAAAGGATAATGTACTGGGAACTCCTCAGAAGAATCTGATTTGTGGTGAGGGGAGAGAGATAAAAGCTCATTTAGGAACGACATGAACATGCTGCGTAGGTAGCTGTTTATCAGTAAATATCTCCACTGAGATTAAGAAAAGCAGTAGCTTAATAAATTAAGTACTTCCTGGTATGGTTACTGTACTGGTAACTCCCGAAAAGAATCTGGATTGTGGTGAGGGAACAGAGAAAAAAGCTCATTTAGGACCTGCACTTACGAAGGGGGTAGGCAGCTGTATATCAGGGAGTAAACCTTCTGAGAATAAAAGCAGCTGGAGCTTGTTAAAGTAATTACACAGGGGAACGGATAATGTACTGGGAACTCCTCAGAAGAATCTGATTTGTGGTGAGGGGAGAGAGATAAAAGCTCATTTAGGAACGACATGAACATGCTGCATACGTAGCTGTTTATCAGTAAATATCTCCACTGAGATTAAGAAAAGCAGTAGCTTAATAAATTAAGTACTTCCTGGTATGGTTACTGTACTGGGAACTCCACAAAAGAATCTGGATTGTGGTGAAGGAACAGAGAAAAAAGCTAATTTAGGACCTGCACTTACGAAGAGGTAGGCAGCTGTATATCAGGGAGTAAACCTTCTGAGAATAAAAACAGCTGGAGCTTGTTAAGGTAATTACACAGAGGAAAGGATAATGTACTGGGAACTCCTCAGAAGAATCTGATTTGTGGTGAGGGGAGAGAGATAAAAGCTCATATACGAACGAGATGAACATGCTGCGTACGTAGCTGTTTATCAGTAAATATCTCCACTGAGATTAAGAAAAGCAGTAGCTTAATAAATTAAGTACTTCCTGGTATGGTTACTGTACTGGTAACTCCCGAAAAGAATCTGGATTGTGGTGAGGGAACAGAGAAAAAAGCTCATTTAGGACCTGCACTTACGAAGGGGGTAGGCAGCTGTATATCAGGGAGTAAACCTTCTGAGAATAAAAGCAGCTGGAGCTTATTAAAGTAATTACACAGGGGAACGGATAATGTACTGGGAACTCCTCAGAAGAATCTGATTTGTGGTGAGGGGAGAGAGATAAAAGCTCATTTAGGAACGACATGAACATGCTGCGTAGGTAGCTGTTTATCAGTAAATATCTCCACTGAGATTAAGAAAAGCAGTAGCTTAATAAATTAAGTACTTCCTGGTATGGTTACTGTACTGGGAACTCCACAGAAGAATCTGGGTTGTGGTGAGGGAACAGAGAAAAAAGCTCATTTAGGACCTGCACTTACGAAGGGGTAGGCAGCTGTATATCAGGGAGTAAACCTTCTGAGAATAAAAACAGGGGGAGCTTGTTAAGGTAATTACACAGGGGAAAGGATAATGTACTGGGAACTCCTCAGAAGAATCTGATTTGTGGTGAGGGGAGAGAGATAAAAGCTCATTTAGGAACGACATGAACATGCTGCGTAGGTAGCTGTTTATCAGTAAATATCTCCACTGAGATTAAGAAAAGCAGTAGCTTAATAAATTAAGTACTTCCTGGTATGGTTACTGTACTGGTACCTCCCCAAAAGAATCTGGATTGTGGTGAGGGAACAGAGAAAAAAGCTCATTTAGTACCTGCACTTACGAAGGGGGTAGGCAGCTGTATATCAGGGAGTAAACCTTCTGAGAATAAAAACAGCTGGAGCTTGTTAAGGTAATTACACAGGGGAAAGGATAATGTACTGGGAACTCCTCAGAAGAATCTGATTTTTGGTGAGGGGAGAGAGATAAAAGCTCATATAGGAACGACATGAACATGCAGCGTACGTAGCTGTTTATTAGTAAATATCTCCACTGAGATTAAGAAAAGCAGTAGTTTAATAAATTAAGTACTTCCTGGTATCGTTACTGTACTGGTAACTCCCCAAAAGAATCTAGATTGTGGTGAGGGAACAGAGAAAAAAGCTCATTTAGGAACTGCACTTACGAAGGGGGTAGCAAGCTGTATATCAGGGAGTAAACCGTCTGAGAATAAAAACAGGGGGAGCTTGTTAAGGTAATTACACAGGGGAAAGGATAATGTACTGGGAACTCCTCAGAAGAATCTGATTCTTGGTGAGGGGAGAGAGATAAAAGCTCATTTAACAACGACATGAACATGCTGCGTAGGTAGCTATTTATCAGTAAATATCTCCACTGAGATTAAGAAAAGCAGTAGCTTAATAAATTAAGTACTTCCTGGTATGGTTACTGTACTGGTAACTCCCCAAAAGAATCGGGATTGTGGTGAGGGAACAGAGAAAAAAGCTCATTTAGGACCTGCACTTACAAAAGGGGTAGGCAGCTGTATATCAGGGAGTAAACCTTCTGAGAATAAAAACAGCTGGATCTTGTTAAGGTAATTACACAGGGGAAAGGATAATGTACTGGTAACTCCCGAAAAGTCTCTGGATTGTGGTGAGGGAACAGAGAAAAAAGGTCATTTAGGACCTGCACTTACGAAGGGGGTAGGCAGCTGTATATCAGGGAGTAAACCGTCTGAGAATAAAAACAGCTGGAGCTTGTTAAGGTAATTACACAGGGGAAAGGATAATGTACTGGGAACTCCTCAGAAGAATCTGATTTGTGGTGAGGGGAGAGAGATAAAAGCTCATATACGAACGACATGAACATGCTGCGTAGGTAGTTGTTTATCAGTAAATATCTCCACTGAGATTAAGAAAAGCAGTAGCTTAATAAATTAAGTACTTCCTGGTATGGTTACTGTACTGGTAACTCCCCAAAAGAATCTGGATTGTGGTGAGGGAACAGAGAAAAAAGCTCATTTAGGACCTGCACTTACGAAGGGGGTAGGCAGCAGTATATCAGGGCGTAAACCTTCTGTGAATAAAAACAGCTGGAGCTTGTTAAGGTAATTACACAGGGGAAAGGATAATGTACTAGGAACTCCTCAGAAGAATCTGATTTGTGGTGAGGGGAGAGAGATAAAAGCTCATTTAGGAACGACATGTACATGCTGCGTAGGTAGCTGTTTATCAGTAAATATCTCCAATGAGATTAAGAAAAGCAGTAGCTTAATAAATTAAGTACTTCCTGGTATGATTACTGTACTGGTAACTCCCCAAAAGAACCTGGATTGTGGTGAGGGAACAGAGAAAAAGCTCATTTAGTACCTGCACTTACGAAGGGGGTAGGCAGCTGTATATCAGGGAGTAAACCTTCTGAGAATAAAAATAGCTGGAGCTTGATAAGGTAATTACACAGGGGAAAGGATAATGTACTGGGAACTCCTCAGAAGAATCTGATTTGTGGTGAGGGGAGAGAGATAAAAGCTCATTTAGGAACGACATGAACATGCTGCGTAGGTAGCTGTTTATCAGTAAATATCTCCACTGAGATTAAGAAAAGCAGTAGCTTAATAAATTAAGTACTTCCTGGTATGGTTACTGTACTGGTATCTCCCCAAAAGAATCTGGATTGTGGTGAGGGAACAGAGAAAAAAGCTCATTTAGGACCTGCACTTACGAAGGGGGTAGGCAGCGGTATATCAGGGAGTAAACCTTCTGAGAATAAAAACAGCTGGAGCTTATTAAGGTAATTACACAGGGGAAAGGATAATGTACTGGGAACTCCTCAGAAGCATCTGATTTGTGGTGAGGGGAGAGAGATAAAAGCTCATTTAGGAACGACATGTACATGCTGCGTAGGTAGCTGTTTATCAGTAAATATCTCCACTGAGATTAAGAAAAGCAGTAGCTTAATAAATTACGTACTTCCTGGTATGGTTACTGTACTGGTAACTCCCCAAAAGAACCTGGATTGTGGTGAGGGAACAGAGAAAAAGCTCATTTAGTACCTGCACTTACGAAGGGGGTAGGCAGCTGTATATCAGGGAGTAAACCTTCTGAGAATAAAAACAGCTGGAGCTTGTTAAGGTAATTACACAGGGGAAAGGATAATGTACTGGGAACTCCTCAGAAGAATCTGATTTGTGGTGAGGGGAGAGAGATAAAAGCTCATTTAGGAACGACATGAACATGCTGGGTACGTAGCTGTTTATCAGTAAATATCTCCACTGAGATTAAGAAAAGCAGTAGCTTAATAAATTAAGTACTTCCTGGTATGGTTACTGTACTGGTAACTCCCCAAAAGAATCTGGATTGTGGTGAGGGAACAGAGAAAAAAGCTCATTTAGGACCTGCACTTACGAAGGGGTTAGGCAGATGTATATCAGGGAGTAAACCTTCTGAGAATAAAAACAGCTGGAGCTTGTTAAGGTAATTACACAGGGGAAAGGATAATGTACTGGTAACTCCTCAGAAGAATCTGATTTGTGGTGAGGGGAGAGAGATAAAAGCTCATTTAAGAACGACATGAACATGCTGCGTAGGTAGCTATTTATCAGTAAATATCTCCACTGAGATTAAGAAAAGCGGTAGCTTAATAAATTAAGTACTTCCTGGTATGGTTACTGTACTGGTAACTCCCCAAAAGAATCTGGATTGTGGTGAGGGAACAGAGAAAAAAGCTCGTTTAAGACCAGCACTTACAAAGGGGGTAGGCAGCTGTATACCAGGGAGTAAACCTTCTGAGAATAAAAACAGCTGGAGCTTGTTAAGGTAATTACACAGGGGAAAGGATAATGTACTGGGAACTCCCCAAAAGTCTCTGGATTTTGGTGAGGGAACAGAGAAAAAAGGTCATTTAGGACCTGCACTTACGAAGGGGGTAGGCAGCTGTATATCAGGGAGTAAACCGTCTGAGAATAAAAACAGGGGGAGCTTGTTAAGGTAATTACACAGGGGAAAGAATAATGTACTGGGAACTCCTCAGAAGAATCTGATTTTTGGTGAGTGGAGAGAGATAAAAGCTCATTTAGGAACGACATGAACACGCTGCGTAGGTAGCTGTTTATCAGTAAATATCTCCACTGAGATTAAGAAAAGCAGTAGCTTAATAAATTAAGTACTTCCTGGTATGGTTACTGTACTGGTAACTCCCGAAAAGAATCTGGATTGTGGTGAGGGAACAGAGAAAAAGCTCATTTAGGACCTGCACTTACGAAGGGGGTAGGCAGCTGTATATCAGGGAGTAAACCTTCTGAGAATAAAAACAGCTGGAGCTTGTTAAGGTAATTACACAGGGGAAAGGATAATGTACTGGGAACTCCTCAGAAGAATCTGATTTGTGGTGAGGGGAGAGAGATAAAAGCTCATTTAGGAACGACATGAACATGCAGCGTAGGTAGGTGTTTATCAGTAAATATCTCCACTGAGATTAAGAAAAGCAGTAGCTTAATAAATTAAGTACTTCCTGGTATGGTTACTGTACTGGTAACTCCCCAAAAGAATCGGGATTGTGGTGAGGGAACAGAGAAAAAAGCTCATTTAGGACCTGCACTTACAAAAGGGGTAGGCAGCTGTATATCAGGGAGTAAACCTTCTGAGAATAAAAACAGCTGGAGCTTGTTAAGGTAATTACACAGGGGAAAGGATAATGTACTGGTAACTCCCCAAAAGTCTCTGGATTGTGGTGAGGGAACAGAGAAAAAAGCTCATTTAGGACCTGCACTTACGAAGGGGGTAGGCAGCTGTATATCAGGGAGTAAACCTTCTGAGAATAAAAACAGATGGAGCTTGTTAAGGTAATTACACAGGGGAAAGGATAATGTACTGGGAACTCCTCAGAAGAATCTGATTCTTGGTGAGGGGAGAGAGATAAAAGCTCATTTAAGAACGACATGAACATGCTGGGTAGGTAGCTATTTATCAGTAAATATCTCTACTGAGATTAAGAAAAGCAGTAGCTTAATAAATTAAGTACTTCCTGGTATGGTTACTGTACTGGTAACTCCCCAAAAGAATCGGGATTGTGGTGAGGGAACAGAGAAAAAAGCTCATTTAGGACCTGCACTTACAAAAGGGGTAGGCAGCTGTATATCAGGGAGTAAACCTTCTGAGAATAAAAACAGCTAGAGCTTGTTAAGGTAATTACACAGGGGAAAGGATAATGTACTGGTAACTCCCGAAAAGTCTCTGGATTGTGGTGAGGGAACAGAGAAAAAAGGTCATTAAGGACCTGCACTTACGAAGGGGGTAGGCAGCTGTATATCAGGGAGTAAACCGTCTGAGAATAAAAACAGCTGGAGCTTGTTAAGGTAATTACACAGGGGAAAGGATAATGTACTGGGAACTCCTCAGAAGAATCTGATTTGTGGTGAGGGGAGAGAGATAAAAGCTCACATACGAACGACATGAACATGCTGCGTAGGTAGTTGTTTATCAGCAAATATCTCCACTGAGATTAAGAAAAGCAGTAGCTTAATAAATTAAGTACTTCCTGGTATGGTTACTGTACTTGTAACTCCCCAAAAGAATCTGGATTGTGGTGAGGGAACAGAGAAAAAAGCTCATTTAGGACCTGCACTTACGAAGGGGGTAGGCAGCAGTATATCAGGGAGTAAACCTACTGAGAATAAAAACAGCTGGAGCTTGTTAAGGTAATTACACAGGGGAAAGGATAATGTACTGGGAACTCCTCAGAAGAATCTGATTTGTGGTGAGGGGAGAGAGATAAAAGCTCATTTATGAACGACATGTACATGCTGCGTAGGTAGCTGTTTATCAGTAAATATCTCCACTGAGATTAAGAAAAGCAGTAGCTTAATAAATTAAGTACTTCCTGGTATGGTTACTGTACTGGTAACTCCCCAAAGGAACCTGGATTGTGGTGATGGAACAGAGAAAAAGCTCATTTAGTACCTTCACTTACGAAGGGGGTAGGCAGCTGTATATCAGGGAGTAAACCTTCTGAGAATAAAAACAGCTGGAGCTTGTTAAGGTAATTACACAGGGGAAAGGATAATGTACTGGGAACTCCTCAGAAGAATCTGATTTGTGGTGAGGGGAGAGAGATAAAAGCTCATTTAGGAACGACATGAACATGCTGCGTAGGTAGCTGTTTATCAGTAAATATCTCCACTGAGATTAAGAAAAGCAGTAGCTTAATAAATTAAGTACTTCCTGGTATGGTTACTGTACTGGTATCTCCCCAAAAGAATCTGGATTGCGGTGAGGGAACAGAGAAAAAAGCTCATTTAGGACCTGCACTTACGAAGGGGGTAGGCAGCGGTATATCAGGGAGTAAACCTTCTGAGAATAAAAACAGCTGGAGCTTGTTAAGGTAATTACACAGGGGAAAGGATAATGTACTGGGAACTCCTCAGAAGAATCTGATTTGTGGTGAGGGGAGAGAGATAAAAGCTCATTTAGGAACGACATGTACATGCTGCGTAGGTAGCTGTTTATCAGTAAATATCTCCACTGAGATTAAGAAAAGCAGTAGCTTAATAAATTAAGTACTTCCTGGTATGGTTACTGTACTGGTAACTCCCCAAAAGAACCTGGATTGTGGTGAGGGAACAGAGAAAAAGCTCATTTAGTACCTGCACTTACGAAGGGGGTAGGCAGCTGTATATCAGGGAGTAAACCTTCTGAGAATAAAAACAGCTGGAGCTTGTTAAGGTAATTACACAGGGGAAAGGATAATGTCCTGGGAACTCCTCAGAAGAATCTGATTTGTGGTGAGGGGAGAGAGATAAAAGCTCATTTAGGAACGACATGAACATGCTGGGTACGTAGCTGTTTATCAGTAAATATCTCCACTGAGATTAAGAAAAGCAGTAGCTTAATAAATTAAGTACTTCCTGGTATGGTTACTGTACTGGTAACTCCCCAAAAGAATCTGGATTGTGGTGAGGGAACAGAGAAAAAAGCTCATTTAGGACCTGCACTTACGAAGGGGTTAGGCAGATGTATATCAGGGAATAAACCTTCTGAGAATAAAAACAGCTGGAGCTTGTTAAGGTAATTACACAGGGGAAAGGATAATGTACTGGTAACTCCTCAGAAGAATCTGATTTGTGGTGAGGGGAGAGAGATAAAAGCTCATTTAAGAACGACATGAACATGCTGCGTAGGTAGCTATTTATCAGTAAATATCTCCACTGAGATTAAGAAAAGCAGTAGCTTAATAAATTAAGTACTTCCTGGTATGGTTACTGTACTGGTAACTCCCCAAAAGAATCTGGATTGTGGTGAGGGAACAGAGAAAAAAGCTCATTTAAGACCAGCACTTACAAAGGGGGTAGGCAGCTGTATACCAGGGAGTAAACCTTCTGAGAATAAAAACAGCTGGAGCTTGTTAAGGTAATTACACAGGGGAAAGGATAATGTACTGGGAACTCCTCAGAAGAATCTGATTTGTGGTGAGGGGAGAGAGATAAAAGCTCTTTTAAGAAAGACATGAACATGCTGCGTAGGTAGCTATTTATCAGTAAATATCTCCACTGAGATTAAGAAAAGCAGTAGCTTAATAAATTAAGTACTTCCTGGTATGGTTACTGTACTGGTTACTCCCCAAAAGAATCGGGATTGTGGTGAGGGAACAGAGAAAAAAGCTAATTTAGGACCTGCACTTACAAAAGGGGTAGGCAGCTGTATATCAGGGAGTAAACCTTCTGAGAATAAAAACAGCTGGAGCTTGTTAAGGTAATTACACAGGGGAAAGGATAATGTACTGGTAACTCCCCAAAAGTCTCTGGATTTTGTGGTGAGGGAACAGAGAAAAAAGGTCATTTAGGACCTGCACTTACGAAGGGGGTAGACAGCTGTATATCAGGGAGTAAACCGTCTGAGAATAAAAACAGCTGGAGCTTGTTAAGGTAATTACACAGGGGAAAGGATAATGTACTGGGAACTCCTCAGAAGAATCTGATTTGTGGTGAGGGGAGAGAGATAAAAGCTCATATACGAACGACATGAACATGCTGCGTAGGTAGTTGTTTATCAGTAAATATCTCCACTGAGATTAAGAAAAGCAGTAGCTTAATAAATTAAGTACTTCCTGGTATGGTTACTGTATTGGTAACTCCCCAAAAGAATCGGGATTGTGGTGAGGGAACAGAGAAAAAAGCTCATTTAGGACCTGCACTTACAAAAGGGGTAGACAGCTGTATATCAGGGAGTAAACCTTCTGAGAATAAAAACAGCTGGAGCTTGTTAAGGTAATTACACAGGGGAAAGGATAATGTACTGGTAACTCCCGAAAAGTCTCTGGATTTTGGTGAGGGAACAGAGAAAAAAGGTCATTTAGGACCTGCACTTACGAAGGGGGTAGGCAGCTGTATATCAGGGAGTAAACCGTCTGAGAATAAAAACAGCTGGAGCTTGTTAAGGTAATTACACAGGGGAAAGGATAATGTACTGGGAACTCCTCAGAAGAATCTGATTTGTGGTGAGGGGAGAGAGATAAAAGCTCATATACGAACGACATGAACATGCTGCGTAGGTAGTTGTTTATCAGTAAATATCTCCACTGAGATTAAGAAAAGCAGTAGCTTAATAAATTAAGTACTTCCTGGTATGGTTACTGTACTGGTATCTCCCCCAAAGAGTCTGGATTGTGGTGAGGGAACAGAGAAAAAAGCTCATTTAGGACCTGCACTTACGAAGGGGGTAGGCAGCGGTATATCAGGGAGTAAACCTTCTGAGAATAAAAACAGCTGGGGCTTGTTAAGGTAATTACACAGGGGAAAGGATAATGTACTGGGAACTCCTCAGAAGAATCTGATTTGTGGTGAGGGGAGAGAGATAAAAGCTCATTTAGGAACGACATGTACATGCTGCGTAAGTAGCTGTTTATCAGTAAATATCTCCACTGAGATTAAGAAAAGCAGTAGCTTAATAAATTAAGTACTTCCTGGTATGGTTACTGTACTGGTAACTCCCCAAAAGAATCGGGATTGTGGTGAGGGAACAGAGAAAAAGCTCATTTAGTACCTGCACTTACGAAGGGGGTAGGCAGCTGTATATCAGGGAGTAAACCTTCTGAGAATAAAAACAGCTGGAGCTTGTTAAGGTAATTACACAGGGGAAAGTATAATGTACTGGGAACTCCTCAGAAGAATCTGATTTGTGGTGAGGGGAGAGAGATAAAAGCTCATTTAGGAACGACATGAACATGCTGGGTACGTAGCTGTTTATCAGTAAATATCTCCACTGAGATTAAGAAAAGCAGTAGCTTAATAAATTAAGTACTTCCTGGTATGGTTACTGTACTGGTATCTCCCCAAAAGAATCTGGATTGCGGTGAGGGAACAGAGAAAAAAGCTCATTTAGGACCTGCACTTACGAAGGGGGTAGGCAGCGGTATATCAGGGAGTAAACCTTCTGAGAATAAAAACAGCTGGAGCTTGTTAAGGTAATTACACAGGGGAAAGGATAATGTACTGGGAACTCCTCAGAAGAATCTGATTTGTGGTGAGGGGAGAGAGATAAAAGCTCATTTAGGAACGACATGTACATGCTGCGTAGGTAGCTGTTTATCAGTAAATATCTCCACTGAGATTAAGAAAAGCAGTAGCTTAATAAATTAAGTACTTCCTGGTATGGTTACTGTACTGGTAACTCCCCAAAAGAACCTGGATTGTGGTGAGGGAACAGAGAAAAAGCTCATTTAGTACCTGCACTTACGAAGGGGGTAGGCAGCTGTATATCAGGGAGTAAACCTTCTGAGAATAAAAACAGCTGGAGCTTGTTAAGGTAATTACACAGGGGAAAGGATAATGTCCTGGGAACTCCTCAGAAGAATCTGATTTGTGGTGAGGGGAGAGAGATAAAAGCTCATTTAAGAAAGACATGAACATGCTGCGTAGGTAGCTATTTATCAGTAAATATCTCCACTGAGATTAAGATAAGCAGTAGCTTAATAAATTAAGTACTTCCTGGTATGGTTACTGTACTGGTTACTCCCCAAAAGAATCGGGATTGTGGTGAGGGAACAGAGAAAAAAGCTAATTTAGGACCTGCACTTACAAAAGGGGTAGGCAGCTGTATATCAGGGAGTAAACCTTCTGAGAATAAAAACAGCTGGAGCTTGTTAAGGTAATTACACAGGGGAAAGGATAATGTACTGGTAACTCCCCAAAAGTCTCTGGATTTTGGTGAGGGAACAGAGAAAAAAGGTCATTTAGGACCTGCACTTACGAAGGGGGTAGACAGCTGTATATCAGGGAGTAAACCGTCTGAGAATAAAAACAGCTGGAGCTTGTTAAGGTAATTACACAGGGGAAAGGATAATGTACTGGGAACTCCTCAGAAGAATCTGATTTGTGGTGAGGGAGAGAGATAAAAGCTCATATACGAACGACATGAACATGCTGCGTAGGTAGTTGTTTATCAGTAAATATCTCCACTGAGATTAAGAAAAGCAGTAGCTTAATAAATTAAGTACTTCCTGGTATGGTTACTGTATTGGTAACTCCCCAAAAGAATCGGGATTGTGGTGAGGGAACAGAGAAAAAAGCTCATTTAGGACCTGCACTTACAAAAGGGGTAGGCAGCTGTATATCAGGGAGTAAACCTTCTGAGAATAAAAACAGCTGGAGCTTGTTAAGGTAATTACACAGGGGAAAGGATAATGTACTGGTAACTCCCGAAAAGTCTCTGGATTTTGGTGAGGGAACAGAGAAAAAAGGTCATTTAGGACCTGCACTTACGAAGGGGGTAGGCAGCTGTATATCAGGGAGTAAACCGTCTGAGAATAAAAACAGCTGGAGCTTGTTAAGGTAATTACACAGGGGAAAGGATAATGTACTGGGAACTCCTCAGAAGAATCTGATTTGTGGTGAGGGGAGAGAGATAAAAGCTCATATACGAACGACATGAACTTGCTGCGTAGGTAGTTGTTTATCAGTAAATATCTCCACTGAGATTAAGAAAAGCAGTAGCTTAATAAATTAAGTACTTCCTGGTATGGTTACTGTACAGGTAACTCCCCAAAAGAATCTGGATTGTGTTGAGGGAACAGAGAAAAAAGCTCATTTACGACCTGCACTTACGAAGGGGGTAGGCAGCAGTATATCAGGGAGTAAACCTTCTGAGAATAAAAACAGCTGGAGCTTGTTAAGGTAATTACACAGGGGAAAGGATAATGTATTAGGAACTCCTCAGAAGAATCTGATTTGTGGTGAGGGGAGAGAGATAAAAGCTCATTTAGGAACGACATGTACATGCTGCGTAGGTAGCTGTTTATCAGTAAATATCTCCACTGAGATTAAGAAAAGCAGTAGCTTAATAAATTAAGTACTTCCTGGTATGGTTACTGTACTGGTAACTCCCCAAAAGAACCTGGATTGTGGTGAGGGAACAGAGAAAAAGCTCATTTAGTACCTGCACTTACGAAGGGGGTAGGCAGCTGTATATCAGGGAGTAAACCTTCTGAGAATAAAAAGAGCTGGAGCTTGTTAAGGTAATTACACAGGGGAAAGGATAATGTACTGGGAACTCCTCAGAAGAATCTGATTTGTGGTGAGGGGAGAGAGATAAAAGCTCATTTAGGAACGACATGAACATGCTGCGTAGGTAGCTGTTTATCAGTAAATATCTCCACTGAGATTAAGAAAAGCAGTAGCTTAATAAATTAAGTACTTCCTGGTATGGTTACTGTACTGGTATCTCCCCAAAAGAATCTGGATTGTGGTGAGGGAACAGAGAAAAAACCTCATTTAGGACCTGCACTTACGAAGGGGGTAGGCAGCGGTATATCAGGTAGTAAACCTTCTGAGAATAAAAACAGCTGGAGCTTGTTAAGGTAATTACACAGGGGAAAGGATAATGTACTAGGAACTCCTCAGAAGAATCTGATTTGTGGTGAGGGGAGAGAGATAAAAGCTCATTTATGAACGACATGTACATGCTGCGTAGGTAGCTGTTTATCAGTAAATATCTCCACTGAGATTAAGAAAAGCAGTAGCTTAATAAATTAAGTACTTCCTGGTATGGTTACTGTACTGGTAACTCCCCAAAGGAACCTGGATTGTGGTGAGGGAACAGAGAAAAAGCTCATTTAGTACCTGCACTTACGAAGGGGGTAGGCAGCTGTATATCAGGGAGTAAACCTTCTGAGAATAAAAACAGCTGGAGCTTGTTAAGGTAATTACACAGGGGAAAGGATAATGTACTGGGAACTCCTCAGAAGAATCTGATTTGTGGTGAGGGGAGAGAGATAAAAGCTCATTTAGGAACGACATGAACATGCTGCGTAGGTAGCAGTTTATCAGTAAATATCTCCACTGAGATTAAGAAAAGCAGTAGCTTAATAAATTAAGTACTTCCTGGTATGGTTACTGTACTGGTATCTCCCCCAAAGAGTCTGGATTGTGGTGAGGGAACAGAGAAAAAAGCTCATTTAGGACCTGCACTTACGAAGGGGGTAGGCAGCGGTATATCAGGGAGTAAACCTTCTGAGAATAAAAACAGCTGGGGCTTGTTAAGGTAATTACACAGGGGAAAGGATAATGTACTGGGAACTCCTCAGAAGAATCTGATTTGTGGTGAGGGGAGAGAGATAAAAGCTCATTTAGGAACGACATGTACATGCTGCGTAAGTAGCTGTTTATCAGTAAATATCTCCACTGAGATTAAGAAAAGCAGTAGCTTAATAAATTAAGTACTTCCTGGTATGGTTACTGTACTGGTAACTCCCCAAAAGAATCGGGATTGTGGTGAGGGAACAGAGAAAAAGCTCATTTAGTACCTGCACTTACGAAGGGGGTAGGCAGCTGTATATCAGGGAGTAAACCTTCTGAGAATAAAAACAGCTGGAGCTTGTTAAGGTAATTACACAGGGGAAAGTATAATGTACTGGGAACTCCTCAGAAGAATCTGATTTGTGGTGAGGGGAGAGAGATAAAAGCTCATTTAGGAACGACATGAACATGCTGGGTACGTAGCTGTTTATCAGTAAATATCTCCACTGAGATTAAGAAAAGCAGTAGCTTAATAAATTAAGTACTTCCTGGTATGGTTACTGTACTGGTAACTCCCCAAAAGAACCTGGATTGTGGTGAGGGAACAGAGAAAAAGCTCATTTAGTACCTGCACTTACGAAGGGGGTAGGCAGCTGTATATCAGGGAGTAAACCTTCTGAGAATAAAAACAGCTGGAGCTTGTTAAGGTAATTACACAGGGGAAAGTATAATGTACTGGGAACTCCTCAGAAGAATCTGATTTGTGGTGAGGGGAGAGAGATAAAAGCTCATTTAGGAACGACATGAACATGCTGGGTACGTAGCTGTTTATCAGTAAATATCTCCACTGAGATTAAGAAAAGCAGTAGCTTAATAAATTAAGTACTTCCTGGTATGGTTACTGTACTGGTAACTCCCCAAAAGAATCTGGATTGTGGTGAGGGAACAGAGAAAAAAGCTCATTTAGGACCTGCACTTACGAAGGGGTTAGGCAGATGTATATCAGGGAGTAAACCTTCTGAGAATAAAAACAGCTGGAGCTTGTTAAGGTAATTACACAGGGGAAAGGATAATGTACTGGTAACTCCTCAGAAGAATCTGATTTGTGGTGAGGGGAGAGAGATAAAAGCTCATTTAAGAACGACATGAACATGCTGCGTAGGTAGCTATTTATCAGTAAATATCTCCACTGAGATTAAGAAAAGCAGTAGCTGAATAAATTAAGTACTTCCTGGTATGGTTACTGTACTGGTAACTCCCCAAAAGAATCTGGATTGTGGTGAGGGAACAGAGAAAAAAGCTCATTTATGACCAGCACTTACAAAGGGGGTAGGCAGCTGTATACCAGGGAGTAAACATTCTGAGAATAAAAACAGCTGGAGCTTGTAAAGGTAATTACACAGGGGAAAGGATAATGTACTGGGAACTCCTCAGAAGAATCTGATTTGTGGTGAGGGGAGAGAGATAAAAGCTCATTTAAGAACGACATGAACATGCTGCGTAGGTAGCTATTTATCAGTAAATATCTCCACTGAGATTTAGAAAAGCAGTAGCTTAATAAATTAAGTACTTCCTGGTACGGTTACTGTACTGGTTACTCCCCAAAAGAATCGGTATTGTGGTGAGGGAACAGAGAAAAAAGCTAATTTAGGACCTGCACTTACAAAAGGGGTAGGCAGCTGTATATCAGGGAGTAAACCTTCTGAGAATAAAAACAGCTGGAGCTTGTTAAGGTAATTACACAGGGGAAAGGATAATGTACTGGTAACTCCCCAAAAGTCTCTGGATTTTGGTGAGGGAACAGAGAAAAAAGGTCATTTAGGACCTGCACTTACGAAGGGGGTAGGCAGCTGTATATCAGGGAGTAAACCGTCTGAGAATAAAAACAGGGGGAGCTTGTTAAGGTAATTACACAGGGGAAAGGATAATGTACTGGGAACTCCTCAGAAGAATCTGATTTTTGGTGAGGGGAGAGAGATAAAAGCTCATTTAGGAACGACATGAACACGCTGCGTAGGTAGCTGTTTATCAGTAAATATCTCCACTGATATTAAGGAAACCAGTAGCTTAATAAATTAAGTACTTCCTGGTATGGTTACTGTACTGGTAACTACCGAAAAGAATCTGGATAGTGGTGAGGGAACAGAGAAAAAAGCTCATTTAGGACCTGCACTTACGAAGGGGTTAGGCAGCTGTATATCAGGGAGTAAACCTTCTGAGAATAAAAACAGCTGGAGCTTGTTAAGGTAATTACACAGGGGAAAGGATAATGTACTGGGAACTCCTCAGAAGAATCTGATTTGTGGTGAGGGGAGAGAGATAAAAGCTCATTTAGGAACGACATGAACATGCTGCGTAGGTAGCTGTTTATCAGTAAATATCTCCAATGAGATTAAGAAAAGCAGTAGCTTAATAAATTAAGTACTTCCTGGTATGGTTACTGTACTGGTAACTCCCCAAAAGAATCTGGATTGTGGTGAGGGAACAGAGAAAAAAGCTCATTTAGGACCTGCACTTACGAAGGGGGTAGACAGCTGTATATCAGGGAGTAAACCGTCTGAGAATAAAAACAGCTGGAGCTTGTTAAGGTAATTACACAGGGGAAAGGATAATGTACTGGGAACTCCTCAGAAGAATCTGATTTGTGGTGAGGGGAGAGAGATAAAAGCTCATATACGAACGACATGAACATGCTGCGTAGGTAGTTGTTTATCAGTAAATATCTCCACTGAGATTAAGAAAAGCAGTAGCTTAATAAATTAAGTACTTCCTGGTATGGTTACTGTACTGGTAACTCCCCAAAAGAATCTGGATTGTGGTGAGGGAACAGAGAAAAAAGCTCATTTAGGACCTGCACTTACGAAGGGGGTAGGCAGGAGTATATCAGGGAGTAAACCTTCTGAGAATAAAAACAGCCGGAGCTTGTTAAGGTAATTACACAGGGGAAAGGATAATGTACTAGGAACTCCTCAGAAGAATCTGATTTGTGGTGAGGGGAGAGAGATAAAAGCTCATTTAGGAACGACATGTACATGCTGCGTAGGTAGCGGTTTATCAGGAAATATCTCCACTGAGATTAAGAAAACCAGTAGCTTAATAAATTAAGTACTTCCTGGTATGATTACTGTACTGGTAACTCCCCAAAAGAACCTGGATTGTGGTGAGGGAACAGAGAAAAAGCTCATTTAGGACCTGCACTTACGAAGGGGGTAGGCAGCTGTATATCAGGGAGTAAACCTTCTGAGAATAAAAAGAGCTGGAGCTTGTTAAGGTAATTACACAGGGGAAAGGATAATGTACTGGGAACTCCTCAGAAGAATCTGATTTGTGGTGAGGGGAGAGAGATAAAAGCTCATTTAGGAACGACATGAACATGCTGCGTACGTAGCTGTTTATCAGTAAATATCTCCACTGAGATTAAGAAAAGCAGTAGGTTAATAAATTAAGTACTTCCTGGTATGGTTACTGTACTGGTATCTCACCAAAAGAATCTGGATTGTGGTGAGGGAACAGAGAAAAAAGCTCATTTAGGACCTGCACTTACGAAGGGGGTAGGCAACGGTATATCAGGGAGTAAACCTTCTGAGAATAAAAACAGCTGGAGCTTGTTAAGGTAATTAGACAGGAGAAAGGATTATGTACTGGGAACTCCTCAGAAGAATCTGATTTGTGGTGAGGGGAGAGAGATAAAAGGTCATTTAGGAACGACATGTACATGCTGCGTAGGTAGCTGTTTATCAGTAAATATCTCCACTGAGATTAAGAAAAGCAGTAGCTTAATAAATTAATTACTTCCTGGTATGGTTACTGTACTGGTAACTCCCCTAAAGAACCTGGATTGTGGTGAGGGAACAGAGAAAAAGCTCATTTAGTACCTGCACTTACGAAGGGGGTAGGCAGCTGTATGTCAGGGAGTAAACCTTCTGAGAATAAAAACAGCTGGAGCTTGTTAAGGTAATTACACAGGGGAAAGGATAATGTACTGGTAACTCCTCAGAAGAATCTGATTTGTGGTGAGGGGAGAGAGATAAAAGCTCATTTAGGAACGACATGAACGTGCTGGGTATGTAGCTGTTTATCAGTAAATATCTCCACTGAGATTAAGAAAAGCAGTAGCTTAATAAATTCAGTACTTCCTGGTATGGTTACTCTACTGGTAACTCCCCAAAAGAATCAGGATTGTGGTGAGGGAACAGAGAAAAAAGCTCATTTAGGACCTGCACTTACGAAGGGGGTAGGCAGCTGTATATCACGGAGTAAACCTTCTGAGAATAAAAACAGCTGGAGCTTGTTAAGGTAATTACACAGGGGAAAGGATAATGTACTGGTAATTCCCCGAAAGAATCTGGATTGTGGTGAGGGAACAGAGAAAAAAGCTCATTTAGGACCTGCACTTACGAAGGGGGTAGGCAGCTGTATATCAGGGAGTATCGCTTCTGAGAATAAAAACAGCTGGAGCTTGTTAAGGTAATTACACAGGGGAAAGGATAATGTACTGGGAACTCGTCAGAAGAACCTGATTTGTGGTGAGGGGAGAGAGATAAAAGCTCATTTAGGAACGACATGAACATGCTGCGTACGTAGCTGTTTATCAGTAAATATCTCCACTGAGATTAAGAAAAGCAGTAGCTTAATAAATTAAGTACTTCCTGGTATCGTTACTGTACTGGTAACTCCCCAGAAGAATCTAGATTGTGGTGAGGGAACAGAGAAAAAAGCTCATTTAGGACCTGCACTTACGAAAGGGGTAGGCAGGTGTATATCAGGGAGTAAACCGTCTGAGAATAAAAACAGCTGGAGCTTGTTACGGTAATTACACAGGGGAAAGGTTAATGTACTGGGAACTCCTCAGAAGAATCTGATTTGTGGTGAGGGGAGAGAGATAAAAGCTCATTTAGGAACGACATGAACATGCTGCGTACGTAGCTGTTTATCAGTAAATATCTCCACTGAGATTAAGAAAAGCAGTAGCTTAATAAATTAAGTACTTCCTGGTATGGTTACTGTACTGGTAACTCCCCAAAAGAATCTGGATTGTGGTGAGGGAACAGAGAAAAAAGCTAATTTAGGACCTGCACTTACGAAGGGGGTAGGCCGCAGTATATCAGGGAGTAAACCTTCTGAGAATAAATACAGCTGGAGCTTGTTAAGGTAATTACACAGGGGAAAGGATAATGTACTGGGAACTCCTCAGAAGAATCTGATTTGTGGTGAGGGGAGAGAGATAAAAGCTCATTTAGGAACGGCATGAACATGCTGTGTAGGTAGCTGTTTATCAGTAAATATCTCCACTGAGATTACGAAAAGCAGTAGCTTACTAAATTAAGTACTTCCTGGTATGGTTACTGTACTGGTAACTCCCCAAAAGAATCTGGATTGTGGTGAGGGAACAGAGAAAAAAGCTCATTTAGGACCTGCACTTACGAAGGGGGTAGGCAGCTGTATATCAGGGAGTAAACCTTCTGAGAATAAAAACAGATGGAGCTTGTTAAGGTAATTACACAGGGGAAAGGATAATGTACTGGGAACTACTCAGAAGAATCTGATTTGTGGTGAGGGGAGAGAGATAAAAGCTCATTTAATAACGACATGAAAATGTTGCATAGGTGAGAGAGATAAAAGTATATCAATGAGGCTTTCTGTCTCTTCAAGCACCATAAAGCAGATCCTATGGAGAATAGCGGAGTTCACTCGCTATGGCCCGACCAGGCTACCTGAACAAGTTGCAGCTGTTCTCATTCACCGTGGAGCTATTTCTTGCTGGTGCCTAGAGGACACAGGTGAACCTTTATCTCTCTTCCAGCAACGCTAAGCACATCCTACCTTAAAAACCGCGTGGGTCACTCGCTAAGACCCGACCTTCGTACATGAACAAGCTGCAGCTGTACTAATTCACCGTGGAGATAGTTCCTAATATTTGCTACTTACCCCGCTGGTGCGAAGAGGACACAAATGCGCCTTTATCTCTCTTCCAGCAATACAAAGGCGAACCTGTGGAGGAAAGCGTCGTTCACTCAATAGGCCACGACCGGCATACTAGACGTAACAAGTTGAAGCTGTTCTCATTCTCCCAGGACATATTCCCTGATAGACCCCAACTTACCCGTTGTTGCGAACAGGACATTAATGAGCCTTTATCTCTGTTCCAGCACCACAAAGCAGATCCAATCAAGGACAGCGGAGTTCCCTGGCTATGGCCCCAAAGGCCTACTTCAACAAGCAGCAGCTGCTCGGATTCACGACGGATATATTCTGTGATGTACAGGTACTTACCCCGGAGGTGCTACAGACACAAATGAGCATTTTCTGTCTTCCACCTCCACAAAGCATGTCTTCTCTAGAACAGCAGTGTTCAACCGCTGTGGCCTGAAAGATGGCCTGAAGATTCAGCTGTTCTCCTTAGCCGAGGAGATATTTCCTGATGTACCACAACTCACCCCGGTGGTGAGTACAGGTCATAAATGAGCCCTTCTCTATTCCAGCATCACAAAGCAGTTCCAATCGAAGACAGCGGAGTTTTCGCGCTTTGGCCCGAAGGCCTACCCAAACAAGCTGCAGCTGTTCTCATTCACCGAGGAGATATTCCCTGATATACAGATACTTACCTGCGTTGTTCGTACAGTATATCAATGAGCCTTTATCTCTCTTCCAGCACCATAAAGCAGATCCTATGGAGAATAGCCGAGTTCACTCGCTATGTCCCGACCAGGCTACCTTAACAATATGCAGCTGTTCTCATTCACCGTGGAGCTATTTCCTGCTGGTGCCTAGAGGACACAGGTGAACCTTTATCTCTCTTCCAGCAACACTAAGCACATGCTACCTCTGAAAAGAGCGGGGGTCACTCGCTAAGACCCGACCTTCGTACATGAACAAGCTGCAGCTGTACTAATTCACCGTGGAGATATTTCCTAATATTTGCTACTTACCCCGCTGGTGCGAAGAGGACACAAATGAGCCTTTATCTCTCTTCCAGCACGCCAAAGCCGATTGAATCTAGGACAGCGGAGTTTATTCCTATGGCCCCACGATCCTACCTTATCAAGCTGCAGCTGTAATCATTCAGCTCTGAGATATTTCCTGATATACAGCTACTTTCCTCCATTGTGCGTGTAGCCTTTATTTCTCTTCCAGCACCTTAAAGCAGATCCCTTCGATAAGAGCGGAGTTCACTCGCAATGGTCCCACCAGGCTACCTTAACAAGCTGTAGCTGTTCTCATTCACCGTGGAGCTATTTCCTGCTATATAATTAGTTACCCCGCTGGTGTGAAGAGGACTCAAAGGAGCCTTTATCTCTCTTCCAATACCCCTAACCCAATTGAAACTAGGACAGTGGAGTTTATTCGCTATGGCCCCACGAGCCTACCTATCAAGCTGCAGCTGTATCATTCAGCTCGGAGGTATTTTCTGATATACAGCTACTTACCCGGTGGTGTAGAGAGATTATAAATGAACCTTGTTCACTCTTCCAGCACCACATAGCGATCCAATCGAGGACAGAGGAGTTCACTGTCTATATCCCGCCCGATCAGCCTACTCTAACAAGCTGCAGCTGTTCTCATTCACCGAGGAGATGTTACGTGAAGTACAGCTAGTTGCCCGTGTGGTGCATACAGGATGTAAATGAGCCTTTATCTCAATTCCAGCACCACCACGCACATGCGATCTAGGACAGCGTAGTTTACTCTCTATGGCCCGTCAGGCCTCCAATAACAATCTGCAGCTGTTCTCATTCACTGAGAAGGTATATAGCTATTCATCTCGGTGGTGCCTAAAATACATAAATTATCCTTTATCGCTCTTCCAGCAAACCAATGCAGATCTTGTCAAGGACAGCGGCGTTTACTCAATATAGCAGATCCTATGGAGGACAGTGGCGTTCACTCGCTATGGCCTGACCGGCCTACAGTACGGAGCAGCAGCTGTTCTCATTCACTCAGGAGATAGTCCCTGATATAGGGAGACTTACCCCGCTGGTGCCTACAGGACACGTGGGTCTTTATCTCTCTTCCAGCAACACAGAGCACATCCTACCTCTGAGAACAGCGGGGGTCACTCGCTAAGTCCCAACCAGCGTACATGAACAAGCTGCAGCTGTACTAATTCACCGTGGTGATATTTCCTACTTACCCTGCTGGTGCCTACAGGACCAAGTGAGCCGTTATCTCTCTTCCCGAGCACAAATCAGATTCCGAGCACCACGGCGTTCACTCGCTATGGCCCGCACCTCCTATCCGACCTAGCTGCATCTGTTCTCATTCTCCGAGGAGATTTCCCAGATGTCCAGCTACTTAGCCCTGTGGTGCTAACAGTACACAAATGCGCCTTTATCTCTCTTCCAGCACCACAAAGGCGAACCTGTGGAGGAAAGCGTCGTTCACTCAATAGGCCACGACCGGCATACTAGACGTAACAAGTTGTAGCTGTTCTCATTCTCCCAGGACATAGTCCCTGATAGACCGCAACTTACCCGTTGTTGCGAACAGGACATTAATGAGCCTTTATCTCTGTTCCAGCACCACAAAGCAGATCCAATCGAGGACAGCGGAGTTCCCTGGCTATGGCCCGAACGGCCTACTTCAACAAGCCGCAGCTGCTCGGATTCACGACGGATACATTCTGTGATGTACAGGTACTTACCCCGGTGGTGCGTACAGACACAAATGAGCATTTTCTGTCTTCCACCACCACAAAGCATGTCTTCTCTAGAACAGCAGTGTTCAACCGCTGTGGCCTGAAAGATGGCCTGAAGATTCAGCTGTTCTCCTTAGCCGAGGAGATATTTCCTGATGTACCACAACTCACCCCGGTGGTGAGTACAGGTCATAAATGAGCCCTTCTCTATTCCAGCATCACAAAGCAGTTCCAATCGAAGACAGCGGAGTTTTCGCGCTTTGGCCCGAAGGCCTACCCAAACAAGCTGCAGCTGTTCTCATTCACCGAGGAGATATTCCCTGATATACAGATACTTACCTGCGTTGTTCGTACAGTATATCAATGAGCCTTTATCTCTCTTCCAGCACCATAAAGCAGATCCTATGGAGAATAGCCGAGTTCACTCGCTATGTCCCGACCAGGCTACCTTAACAATATGCAGCTGTTCTCATTCACCGTGGAGCTATTTCCTGCTGGTGCCTAGAGGACACAGGTGAACCTTTATCTCTCTTCCAGCAACACTAAGCACATGCTACCTCTGAAAAGAGCGGGGGTCACTCGCTAAGACCCGACCTTCGTACATGAACAAGCTGCAGCTGTACTAATTCACCGTGGAGATATTTCCTAATATTTGCTACTTACCCCGCTGGTGCGAAGAGGACACAAATGAGCCTTTATCTCTCTTCCAGCACGCCAAAGCCGATTGAATCTAGGACAGCGGAGTTTATTCCTATGGCCCCACGATCCTACCTTATCAAGCTGCAGCTGTAATCATTCAGCTCGGAGATATTTCCTGATATACAGCTACTTTCCTCCATTGTGCGTGTAGCCTTTATTTCTCTTCCAGCACCTTAAAGCAGATCCCTTCGATAAGAGCGGAGTTCACTCGCAATGGTCCCACCAGGCTACCTTAACAAGCTGTAGCTGTTCTCATTCACCGTGGAGCTATTTCCTGCTATATAATTAGTTACCCCGCTGGTGTGAAGAGGACTCAAAGGAGCCTTTATCTCTCTTCCAATACCCCTAACCCAATTGAAACTAGGACAGTGGAGTTTATTCGCTATGGCCCCACGAGCCTACCTATCAAGCTGCAGCTGTATCATTCAGCTCGGAGGTATTTTCTGATATACAGCTACTTACCCGGTGGTGTAGAGAGATTATAAATGAACCTTGTTCACTCTTCCAGCACCACATAGCGATCCAATCGAGGACAGAGGAGTTCACTGTCTATATCCCGCCCGATCAGCCTACTCTAACAAGCTGCAGCTGTTCTCATTCACCGAGGAGATGTTACGTGAAGTACAGCTAGTTGCCCGTGTGGTGCATACAGGATGTAAATGAGCCTTTATCTCAATTCCAGCACCACCACGCACATGCGATCTAGGACAGCGTAGTTTACTCTCTATGGCCCGTCAGGCCTCCAATAACAATCTGCAGCTGTTCTCATTCACTGAGAAGGTATATAGCTATTCATCTCGGTGGTGCCTAAAATACATAAATTATCCTTTATCGCTCTTCCAGCACACCAATGCAGATCTTGTCAAGGACAGCGGCGTTTACTCAATATAGCAGATCCTATGGAGGACAGTGGCGTTCACTCGCTATGGCCTGACCAGCCTACAGTACGGAGCAGCAGCTGTTCTCATTCACTCAGGAGATAGTCCCTGATATAGGGAGACTTACCCCGCTGGTGCCTACAGGACACGTGGGCCTTTATCTCTCTTCCAGCAACACAGAGCACATCCTACCTCTGAGAACAGCGGGGGTCACTCGCTAAGTCCCAACCAGCGTACATGAACAAGCTGCAGCTGTACTAATTCACCGTGGTGATATTTCCTACTTACCCTGCTGGTGCCTACAGGACCAAGTGAGCCGTTATCTCTCTTCCCGAGCACAAATCAGATTCCGAGCACCACGGCGTTCACTCGCTATGGCCCGCACCTCCTATCCGACCTAGCTGCATCTGTTCTCATTCTCCGAGGAGATTTCCCAGATGTCCAGCTACTTACCCCTGTGGTGCTAACAGTACACAAATGCGCCTTTATCTCTCTTCCAGCACCACAAAGGCGAACCTGTGGAGGAAAGCGTCGTTCACTCAATAGGCCACGACCGGCATACTAGACGTAACAAGTTGTAGCTGTTCTCATTCTCCCAGGACATAGTCCCTGATAGACCGCAACTTACCCGTTGTTGCGAACAGGACATTAATGAGCCTTTATCTCTGTTCCAGCACCACAAAGCAGATCCAATCGAGGACAGCGGAGTTCCCTGGCTATGGCCCGAACGGCCTACTTCAACAAGCCGCAGCTGCTCGGATTCACGACGGATACATTCTGTGATGTACAGGTACTTACCCCGGTGGTGCGTACAGACACAAATGAGCATTTTCTGTCTTCCACCACCACAAAGCATGTCTTCTCTAGAACAGCAGTGTTCAACCGCTGTGGCCTGAAAGATGGCCTGAAGATTCAGCTGTTCTCCTTAGCCGAGGAGATATTTCCTGATGTACCACAACTCACCCCGGTGGTGAGTACAGGTCATAAATGAGCCCTTCTCTATTCCAGCATCACAAAGCAGTTCCAATCGAAGACAGCGGAGTTTTCGCGCTTTGGCCCGAAGGCCTACCCAAACAAGCTGCAGCTGTTCTCATTCACCGAGGAGATATTCCCTGATATACAGATACTTACCTGCGTTGTTCGTACAGTATATCAATGAGCCTTTATCTCTCTTCCAGCACCATAAAGCAGATCCTATGGAGAATAGCCGAGTTCACTCGCTATGTCCCGACCAGGCTACCTTGACAAGATGCAGCTGTTCTCATTCACCGTGGAGCTATTTCCTGCTGGTGCCTAGAGGACACAGGTGAACCTTTATCTCTCTTCCAGCAACACTAAGCACATGCTACCTCTGAAAACAGCGGGGGTCACTCGCTAAGACCCGACCTTCGTACATGAACAAGCTGCAGCTGTACTAATTCACCGTGGAGATATTTCCTAATGTTTGCTACTTACCCCGCTGGTGCGAAGAGGACACGAGCCTTTATCTCTCTTGCAGCACGCCAACGCCGATTGAATCTAGGACAGCGGAGTTTATTCCCTATGGCCCCACGATCCTACCCTATCAAGCTGCAGCTGTAATCATTCAGCTCGCAGATATTTCCTGATACACAGCTACTTCTCCGGTGGTGTAGAGAGATTATAAATGAGCCTTGATCACTGTTCCAGCACCACATAGCGATCCAATCGAGGACAGAGGAGTTCACTGTCTATGGCCCGCCCGATCAGCCTACTCTAACAAGATGCAGCTGTTCTCATTCACCGAGGAGATGTTACGTGATGTACAGCTAGTTGCCCCTGTGGTGCATACAGGATGTAAATGAACCTTTATCTCTCTTCCAGCACCACCACGCAGATTCAATCTAGGACAGCGGAGTTTACTCTCTATGGCCCGTCAGGCCTCCAATAACAAGCTGCAGCTGTTCTCATTCACTGAGAAGGTATATAGCTATTCATCTCGGTGGTGCGTAAAATACATAAATTATCCTTTATCGCTCTTCCAGCACACCAATGCAGATCTTGTCAAGGACAGCGGCGTTTACTCAATATAGCAGATCCTATGGAGGACAGTGGCGTTCACTCGCTATGGCCTGACCGGCCTACAGTACGGAGCAGCAGCTGTTCTCATTCACTCAGCAGATAGTCCCTGATATAGGCCGACTTACCCCGCTGGTGCCTACAGGACACGTGAGCCTTTATCTCTCTTCCAGCAACACAGAGCACATCCTACCTCTGAGAACAGCGGGGGTCACTCGCTAAGTCCCAACCAGCGTACATGAACAAGCTGCAGCTGTACTAATTCACCGTGGAGATATTTCCAACTTACCCCGCTGGTGCCTACAGGACCAAATGAGCAGTTATCTCTCTTCCCGAGCACAAATCAGATTCAATCGAGCACCACGGGGTTCACTCGCTAAGGCCCGCACCTCCTATCCGACCTAGCTGCATCTGTTCTCATTCTCCGAGATTTCCCAGATGTCCAGCTACTTAGCCCTGTGGTGCTAACAGTACACAAATGCGCCTTTATCTCTCTTCCAGCACCACAAAGGCGAACCTGTGGAGGAAAGCGTCGTTCACTCAATAGGCCACGACCGGCATACTAGACGTAACAAGTTGTAGCTGTTCTCATTCTCCCAGGACATAGTCCCTGATAGACCGCAACTTACCCGTTGTTGCGAACAGGACATTAATGAGCCTTTATCTCTGTTCCAGCACCACAAAGCAGATCCAATCGAGGACAGCGGAGTTCCCTGGCTATGGCCCGAACGGCCTACTTCAACAAGCCGCAGCTGCTCGGATTCACGACGGATACATTCTGTGATGTACAGGTACTTACCCCGGTGGTGCGTACAGACACAAATGAGCATTTTCTGTCTTCCACCACCACAAAGCATGTCTTCTCTAGAACAGCAGTGTTCAACCGCTGTGGCCTGAAAGATGGCCTGAAGATTCAGCTGTGCTCCTTAGCCGAGGAGATATTCCCTGATGTACCACAACTCACCCCGGTGGTGAGTACAGATCATAAATGAGCCCTTCTCTATTCCAGCATCACAAAGCAGTTCCAATCGAAGACAGCGGAGTTTTCGCGCTTTGGCCCGAAGGCCTACCCAAACAAGCTGCAGCTGTTCTCATTCACCGAGGAGATATTCCCTGATATACAGATATTTACCTGCGTTGTTCGTACAGTATATCAATGAGCCTTTATCTCTCTTCCAGCACCATAAAGCAGATCCTATGGAGAATAGCCGAGTTCACTCGCTATGTCCCGACCAGGCTACCTTGACAAGATGCAGCTGTTCTCATTCACCGTGGAGCTATTTCCTGCTGGTGCCTAGAGGACACAGGTGAACCTTTATCTCTCTTCCAGCAACACTAAGCACATGCTACCTCTGAAAAGAGCGGGGGTCACTCGCTAAGACCCGACCTTCGTACATGAACAAGCTGCAGCTGTACTAATTCACCGTGGAGATATTTCCTAATGTTTGCTACTTACCCCGCTGGTGCGAAGAGGACACGAGCCTTTATCTCTCTTGCAGCACGCCAACGCCGATTGAATCTAGGACAGCGGAGTTTATTCCCTATGGCCCCACGATCCTACCCTATCAAGCTGCAGCTGTAATCATTCAGCTCGCAGATATTTCATGATACACAGCTACTTATCCGGTGGTGTAGAGAGATTATAAATGAGCCTTGATCACTGTTCCAGCACCACATAGCGATCCAATCGAGGACAGAGGAGTTCACTGTCTATGGCCCGCCCGATCAGCCTACTCTAACAAGATGCAGCTGTTCTCATTCACCGAGGAGATGTTACGTGATGTACAGCTAGTTGCCCCTGTGGTGCATACAGGATGTAAATGAACCTTTATCTCTCTTCCAGCACCACCACGCAGATTCAATCTAGGACAGCGGAGTTTACTCTCTATGGCCCGTCAGGCCTCCAATAACAAGCTGCAGCTGTTCTCATTCACTGAGAAGGTATATAGCTATTCATCTCGGTGGTGCGTAAAATACATAAATTATCCTTTATCGCTCTTCCAGCACACCAATGCAGATCTTGTCAAGGACAGCGGCGTTTACTCAATATAGCAGATCCTATGGAGGACAGTGGCGTTCACTCGCTATGGCCTGACCGGCCTACAGTACGGAGCAGCAGCTGTTCTCATTCACTCAGCAGATAGTCCCTGATATAGGCCGACTTACCCCGCTGGTGCCTACAGGACACGTGAGCCTTTATCTCTCTTCCAGCAACACAGAGCACATCCTACCTCTGAGAACAGCGGGGGTCACTCGCTAAGTCCCAACCAGCGTACATGAACAAGCTGCAGCTGTACTAATTCACCGTGGAGATATTTCCAACTTACCCCGCTGGTGCCTACAGGACCAAATGAGCAGTTATCTCTCTTCCCGAGCACAAATCAGATTCAATCGAGCACCACTGGGTTCACTCGCTAAGGCCCGCACCTCCTATCCGACCTAGCTGCATCTGTTCTCATTCTCCGAGGAGATTTCCCAGATGTCCAGCTACTTAGCCCTGTGGTGCTAACAGTACACAAATGCGCCTTTATCTCTCTTCCAGCACCACAAAGGCGAACCTGTGGAGGAAAGCGTCGTTCACTCAATAGGCCACGACCGGCATACTAGACGTAACAAGTTGTAGCTGTTCTCATTCTCCCAGGACATAGTCCCTGATAGACCGCAACTTACCCGTTGTTGCGAACAGGACATTAATGAGCCTTTATCTCTGTTCCAGCACCACAAAGCAGATCCAATCGAGGACAGCGGAGTTCCCTGGCTCTGGCCCGAACGGCCTACTTCAACAAGCCGCAGCTGCTCGGACTCACGACGGATACATTCTGTGATGTACAGGTACTTACCCCGGTGGTGCGTACAGACACAAATGAGCATTTTCTGTCTTCCACCACCACAAAGCATGTCTTCTCTAGAACAACATTGTTCAACCGCTGTGGCCTGAAAGATGGCCTGAAGATTCAGCTGTGCTCCTTAGCCGAGGAGATATTCCCTGATGTACCACAACTCACCCCGGTGGTGAGTACAGATCATAAATGAGCCCTTCTCTATTCCAGCATCACAAAGCAGTTCCAATCGAAGACAGCGGAGTTTTCGCGCTTTGGCCCGAAGGCCTACCCAAACAAGATGCAGCTGTTCTCATTCACCGAAGAGATATTCCCTGATATACAGATACTTACCTGCGTTGTTCGTACAGTATATCAATGAGCCTTTATCTCTCTTCCAGCACCATAAAGCAGATCCTATGGAGAATAGCCGAGTTCACTCGCTATGTCCCGACCAGGCTACCTTAACAAGATGCAGCTGTTCTCATTCACCGTGGAGCTATTTCCTGCTGGTGCCTAGAGGACACAGGTGAACCTTTATCTCTCTTCCAGCAACACTAAGCACATGCTACCTCTGAAAAGAGCGGGGGTCACTCGCTAAGACCCGACCTTCGTACATGAACAAGCTGCAGCTGTACTAATTCACCGTGGAGATATTTCCTAATGTTTGCTACTTACCCCGCTGGTGCGAAGAGGACACAAATGAGCCTTTATCTCTCTTCCAGCACGCCAACGCCGATTGAATCTAGGACAGCGGAGTTTATTCCCTATGGCCCCACGATCCTACCCTATCAAGCTGCAGCTGTAATCATTCAGCTCGCAGATATTTCCTGATACACAGCTACTTATCCGGTGGTGTAGAGAGATTATAAATGAGCCTTGATCACTGTTCCAGCACCACATAGCGATCCAATCGAGGACAGAGGAGTTCACTGTCTATGGCCCGCCCGATCAGCCTACTCTAACAAGATGCAGCTGTTCTCATTCACCGAGGAGATGTTACGTGATGTACAGCTAGTTGCCCCTGTGGTGCATACATGATGTAAATGAACCATTATCTCTCTTCCAGCACCACCACGCAGATTCAATCTAGGACAGCGGAGTTTACTCTCTATGGCCCGTCAGGCCTCCAATAACAAGCTGCAGCTGTTCTCATTCACTGAGAAGGTATATAGCTATTCATCTCGGTGGTGCGTAAAATACATAAATTATCCTTTATCGCTCTTCCAGCACACCAATGCAGATCTTGTCAAGGACAGCGGCGTTTACTCAATATAGCAGATCCTATGGAGGACAGTGGCGTTCACTCGCTATGGCCTGACCGGCCTACAGTACGGAGCAGCAGCTGTTCTCATTCACTCAGCAGATAGTCCCTGATATAGGCCGACTTACCCCGCTGGTGCCTACAGGACACGTGAGCCTTTATCTCTCTTCCAGCAACACAGAGCACATCCTACCTCTGAGAACAGCGGGGGTCACTCGCTAAGTCCCAACCAGCGTACATGAACAAGCTGCAGCTGTACTAATTCACCGTGGAGATATTTCCAACTTACCCCGCTGGTGCCTACAGGACCAAATGAGCAGTTATCTCTCTTCCCGAGCACAAATCAGATTCAATCGAGCACCACTGGGTTCACTCGCTAAGGCCCGCACCTCCTATCCGACCTAGCTGCATCTGTTCTCATTCTCCGAGATTTCCCAGATGTCCAGCTACTTAGCCCTGTGGTGCTAACAGTACACAAATGCGCCTTTATCTCTCTTCCAGCACCACAAAGGCGAACCTGTGGAGGAAAGCGTCGTTCACTCAATAGGCCACGACCGGCATACTAGACGTAACAAGTTGTAGCTGTTCTCATTCTCCCAGGACATAGTCCCTGATAGACCGCAACTTACCCGTTGTTGCGAACAGGACATTAATGAGCCTTTATCTCTGTTCCAGCACCACAAAGCAGATCCAATCGAGGACAGCGGAGTTCCCTGGCTATGGCCCGAACGGCCTACTTCAACAAGCCGCAGCTGCTCGGATTCACGACGGATACATTCTGTGATGTACAGGTACTTACCCCGGTGGTGCGTACAGACACAAATGAGCATTTTCTGTCTTCCACCACCACAAAGCATGTCTTCTCTAGAACAGCAGTGTTCAACCGCTGTGGCCTGAAAGATGGCCTGAAGATTCAGCTGTGCTCCTTAGCCGAGGAGATATTCCCTGATGTACCACAACTCACCCCGGTGGTGAGTACAGATCATAAATGAGCCCTTCTCTATTCCAGCATCACAAAGCAGTTCCAATCGAAGACAGCGGAGTTTTCGCGCTTTGGCCCGAAGGCCTACCCAAACAAGCTGCAGCTGTTCTCATTCACCGAGGAGATATTCCCTGATATACAGATACTTACCTGCGTTGTTCGTACAGTATATCAATGAGCCTTTATCTCTCTTCCAGCACCATAAAGCAGATCCTATGGAGAATAGCCGAGTTCACTCGCTATGTCCCGACCAGGCTACCTTGACAAGATGCAGCTGTTCTCATTCACCGTGGAGCTATTTCCTGCTGGTGCCTAGAGGACACAGGTGAACCTTTATCTCTCTTCCAGCAACACTAAGCACATGCTACCTCTGAAAACAGCGGGGGTCACTCGCTAAGACCCGACCTTCGTACATGAACAAGCTGCAGCTGTACTAATTCACCGTGGAGATATTTCCTAATGTTTGCTACTTACCCCGCTGGTGCGAAGAGGACACGAGCCTTTATCTCTCTTGCAGCACGCCAACGCCGATTGAATCTAGGACAGCGGAGTATATTCCCTATGGCCCCACGATCCTACCCTATCAAGCTGCAGCTGTAATCATTCAGCTCGCAGATATTTCCTGATACACAGCTACTTATCCGGTGGTGTAGAGAGATTATAAATGAGCCTTGATCACTGTTCCAGCACCACATAGCGATCCAATCGAGGACAGAGGAGTTCACTGTCTATGGCCCGCCCGATCAGCCTACTCTAACAAGATGCAGCTGTTCTCATTCACCGAGGAGATGTTACGTGATGTACAGCTAGTTGCCCCTGTGGTGCATACAGGATGTAAATGAACCTTTATCTCTCTTCCAGCACCACCACGCAGATTCAATCTAGGACAGCGGAGTTTACTCTCTATGGCCCGTCAGGCCTCCAATAACAAGCTGCAGCTGTTCTCATTCACTGAGAAGGTATATAGCTATTCATCTCGGTGGTGCGTAAAATACATAAATTATCCTTTATCGCTCTTCCAGCACACCAATGCAGATCTTGTCAAGGACAGCGGCGTTTACTCAATATAGCAGATCCTATGGAGGACAGTGGCGTTCACTCGCTATGGCCTGACCGGCCTACAGTACGGAGCAGCAGCTGTTCTCATTCACTCAGCAGATAGTCCCTGATATAGGCCGACTTACCCCGCTGGTGCCTACAGGACACGTGAGCCTTTATCTCTCTTCCAGCAACACAGAGCACATCCTACCTCTGAGAACAGCGGGGGTCACTCGCTAAGTCCCAACCAGCGTACATGAACAAGCTGCAGCTGTACTAATTCACCGTGGAGATATTTCCAACTTACCCCGCTGGTGCCTACAGGACCAAATGAGCAGTTATCTCTCTTCCCGAGCACAAATCAGATTCAATCGAGCACCACGGGGTTCACTCGCTAAGGCCCGCACCTCCTATCCGACCTAGCTGCATCTGTTCTCATTCTCCGAGATTTCCCAGATGTCCAGCTACTTAGCCCTGTGGTGCTAACAGTACACAAATGCGCCTTTATCTCTCTTCCAGCACCACAAAGGCGAACCTGTGGAGGAAAGCGTCGTTCACTCAATAGGCCACGACCGGCATACTAGACGTAACAAGTTGTAGCTGTTCTCATTCTCCCAGGACATAGTCCCTGATAGACCGCAACTTACCCGTTGTTGCGAACAGGACATTAATGAGCCTTTATCTCTGTTCCAGCACCACAAAGCAGATCCAATCGAGGACAGCGGAGTTCCATGGCTATGGCCCGAACGGCCTACTTCAACAAGCCGCAGCTGCTCGGATTCACGACGGATACATTCTGTGATGTACAGGTACTTACCCCGGTGGTGCGTACAGACACAAATGAGCATTTTCTGTCTTCCACCACCACAAAGCATGTCTTCTCTAGAACAGCAGTGTTCAACCGCTGTGGCCTGAAAGATGGCCTGAAGATTCAGCTGTGCTCCTTAGCCGAGGAGATATTCCCTGATGTACCACAACTCACCCCGGTGGTGAGTACAGATCATAAATGAGCCCTTCTCTATTCCAGCATCACAAAGCAGTTCCAATCGAAGACAGCGGAGTTTTCGCGCTTTGGCCCGAAGGCCTACCCAAACAAGCTGCAGCTGTTCTCATTCACCGAGGAGATATTCCCTGATATACAGATACTTACCTGCGTTGTTCGTACAGTATATCAATGAGCCTTTATCTCTCTTCCAGCACCATAAAGCAGATCCTATGGAGAATAGCCGAGTTCACTCGCTATGTCCCGACCAGGCTACCTTGACAAGATGCAGCTGTTCTCATTCACCGTGGAGCTATTTCCTGCTGGTGCCTAGAGGACACAGGTGAACCTTTATCTCTCTTCCAGCAACACTAAGCACATGCTACCTCTGAAAAGAGCGGGGGTCACTCGCTAAGACCCGACCTTCGTACATGAACAAGCTGCAGCTGTACTAATTCACCGTGGAGATATTTCCTAATGTTTGCTACTTACCCCGCTGGTGCGAAGAGGACACGAGCCTTTATCTCTCTTGCAGCACGCCAACGCCGATTGAATCTAGGACAGCGGAGTTTATTCCCTATGGCCCCACGATCCTACCCTATCAAGCTGCAGCTGTAATCATTCAGCTCGCAGATATTTCCTGATACACAGCTACTTATCCGGTGGTGTAGAGAGATTATAAATGAGCCTTGATCACTGTTCCAGCACCACATAGCGATCCAATCGAGGACAGAGGAGTTCACTGTCTATGGCCCGCCCGATCAGCCTACTCTAACAAGATGCAGCTGTTCTCATTCACCGAGGAGATGTTACGTGATGTACAGCTAGTTGCCCCTGTGGTGCATACAGGATGTAAATGAACCTTTATCTCTCTTCCAGCACCACCACGCAGATTCAATCTAGGACAGCGGAGTTTACTCTCTATGGCCCGTCAGGCCTCCAATAACAAGCTGCAGCTGTTCTCATTCACTGAGAAGGTATATATCTATTCATCTCGGTGGTGCGTAAAATACATAAATTATCCTTTATCGCTCTTCCAGCACACCAATGCAGATCTTGTCAAGGACAGCGGCGTTTACTCAATATAGCAGATCCTATGGAGGACAGTGGCGTTCACTCGCTATGGCCTGACCGGCCTACAGTACGGAGCAGCAGCTGTTCTCATTCACTCAGCAGATAGTCCCTGATATAGGCCGACTTACTCCGCTGGTGCCTACAGGACACGTGAGCCTTTATCTCTCTTCCAGCAACACAGAGCACATCCTACCTCTGAGAACAGCGGGGGTCACTCGCTAAGTCCCAACCAGCGTACATGAACAAGCTGCAGCTGTACTAATTCACCGTGGAGATATTTCCAACTTACCCCGCTGGTGCCTACAGGACCAAATGAGCAGTTATCTCTCTTCCCGAGCACAAATCAGATTCAATCGAGCACCACTGGGTTCACTCGCTAAGGCCCGCACCTCCTATCCGACCTAGCTGCATCTGTTCTCATTCTCCGAGGAGATTTCCCAGATGTCCAGCTACTTAGCCCTGTGGTGCTAACAGTACACAAATGCGCCTTTATCTCTCTTCCAGCACCACAAAGGCGAACCTGTGGAGGAAAGCGTCGTTCACTCAATAGGCCACGACCGGCATACTAGACGTAACAAGTTGTAGCTGTTCTCATTCTCCCAGGACATAGTCCCTGATAGACCGCAACTTACCCGTTGTTGCGAACAGGACATTAATGAGCCTTTATCTCTGTTCCAGCACCACAAAGCAGATCCAATCGAGGACAGCGGAGTTCCCTGGCTATGGCCCGAACAGCCTACTTCAACAAGCCGCAGCTGCTCGGATTCACGACGGATACATTCTGTGATGTACAGGTACTTACCCCGGTGGTGCGTACAGACACAAATGAGCATTTTCTGTCTTCCACCACCACAAAGCATGTCTTCTCTAGAACAACATTGTTCAACCGCTGTGGCCTGAAAGATGGCCTGAAGATTCAGCTGTGCTCCTTAGCCGAGGAGATATTCCCTGATGTACCACAACTCACCCCGGTGGTGAGTACAGATCATAAATGAGCCCTTCTCTATTCCAGCATCACAAAGCAGTTCCAATCGAAGACAGCGGAGTTTTCGCGCTTTGGCCCGAAGGCCTACCCAAACAAGATGCAGCTGTTCTCATTCACCGAAGAGATATTCCCTGATATACAGATACTTACCTGCGTTGTTCGTACAGTATATCAATGAGCCTTTATCTCTCTTCCAGCACCATAAAGCAGATCCTATGGAGAATAGCCGAGTTCACTCGCTATGTCCCGACCAGGCTACCTTAACAAGATGCAGCTGTTCTCATTCACCGTGGAGCTATTTCCTGCTGGTGCCTAGAGGACACAGGTGAACCTTTATCTCTCTTCCAGCAACACTAAGCACATGCTACCTCTGAAAAGAGCGGGGGTCACTCGCTAAGACCCGACCTTCGTACATGAACAAGCTGCAGCTGTACTAATTCACCGTGGAGATATTTCCTAATGTTTGCTACTTACCCCGCTGGTGCGAAGAGGACACAAATGAGCCTTTATCTCTCTTCCAGCACGCCAACGCCGATTGAATCTAGGACAGCGGAGTTTATTCCCTATGGCCCCACGATCCTACCCTATCAAGCTGCAGCTGTAATCATTCAGCTCGCAGATATTTCCTGATACACAGCTACTTATCCGGTGGTGTAGAGAGATTATAAATGAGCCTTGATCACTGTTCCAGCACCACATAGCGATCCAATCGAGGACAGAGGAGTTCACTGTCTATGGCCCGCCCGATCAGCCTACTCTAACAAGATGCAGCTGTTCTCATTCACCGAGGAGATGTTACGTGATGTACAGCTAGTTGCCCCTGTGGTGCATACATGATGTAAATGAACCATTATCTCTCTTCCAGCACCACCACGCAGATTCAATCTAGGACAGCGGAGTTTACTCTCTATGGCCCGTCAGGCCTCCAATAACAAGCTGCAGCTGTTCTCATTCACTGAGAAGGTATATAGCTATTCATCTCGGTGGTGCGTAAAATACATAAATTATCCTTTATCGCTCTTCCAGCACACCAATGCAGATCTTGTCAAGGACAGCGGCGTTTACTCAATATAGCAGATCCTATGGAGGACAGTGGCGTTCACTCGCTATGGCCTGACCGGCCTACAGTACGGAGCAGCAGCTGTTCTCATTCACTCAGCAGATAGTCCCTGATATAGGCCGACTTACCCCGCTGGTGCCTACAGGACACGTGAGCCTTTATCTCTCTTCCAGCAACACAGAGCACATCCTACCTCTGAGAACAGCGGGGGTCACTCGCTAAGTCCCAACCAGCGTACATGAACAAGCTGCAGCTGTACTAATTCACCGTGGAGATATTTCCAACTTACCCCGCTGGTGCCTACAGGACCAAATGAGCAGTTATCTCTCTTCCCGAGCACAAATCAGATTCAATCGAGCACCACTGGGTTCACTCGCTAAGGCCCGCACCTCCTATCCGACCTAGCTGCATCTGTTCTCATTCTCCGAGATTTCCCAGATGTCCAGCTACTTAGCCCTGTGGTGCTAACAGTACACAAATGCGCCTTTATCTCTCTTCCAGCACCACAAAGGCGAACCTGTGGAGGAAAGCGTCGTTCACTCAATAGGCCACGACCGGCATACTAGACGTAACAAGTTGTAGCTGTTCTCATTCTCCCAGGACATAGTCCCTGATAGACCGCAACTTACCCGTTGTTGCGAACAGGACATTAATGAGCCTTTATCTCTGTTCCAGCACCACAAAGCAGATCCAATCGAGGACAGCGGAGTTCCCTGGCTATGGCCCGAACGGCCTACTTCAACAAGCCGCAGCTGCTCGGATTCACGACGGATACATTCTGTGATGTACAGGTACTTACCCCGGTGGTGCGTACAGACACAAATGAGCATTTTCTGTCTTCCACCACCACAAAGCATGTCTTCTCTAGAACAGCAGTGTTCAACCGCTGTGGCCTGAAAGATGGCCTGAAGATTCAGCTGTGCTCCTTAGCCGAGGAGATATTCCCTGATGTACCACAACTCACCCCGGTGGTGAGTACAGATCATAAATGAGCCCTTCTCTATTCCAGCATCACAAAGCAGTTCCAATCGAAGACAGCGGAGTTTTCGCGCTTTGGCCCGAAGGCCTACCCAAACAAGCTGCAGCTGTTCTCATTCACCGAGGAGATATTCCCTGATATACAGATACTTACCTGCGTTGTTCGTACAGTATATCAATGAGCCTTTATCTCTCTTCCAGCACCATAAAGCAGATCCTATGGAGAATAGCCGAGTTCACTCGCTATGTCCCGACCAGGCTACCTTGACAAGATGCAGCTGTTCTCATTCACCGTGGAGCTATTTCCTGCTGGTGCCTAGAGGACACAGGTGAACCTTTATCTCTCTTCCAGCAACACTAAGCACATGCTACCTCTGAAAACAGCGGGGGTCACTCGCTAAGACCCGACCTTCGTACATGAACAAGCTGCAGCTGTACTAATTCACCGTGGAGATATTTCCTAATGTTTGCTACTTACCCCGCTGGTGCGAAGAGGACACGAGCCTTTATCTCTCTTGCAGCACGCCAACGCCGATTGAATCTAGGACAGCGGAGTATATTCCCTATGGCCCCACGATCCTACCCTATCAAGCTGCAGCTGTAATCATTCAGCTCGCAGATATTTCCTGATACACAGCTACTTATCCGGTGGTGTAGAGAGATTATAAATGAGCCTTGATCACTGTTCCAGCACCACATAGCGATCCAATCGAGGACAGAGGAGTTCACTGTCTATGGCCCGCCCGATCAGCCTACTCTAACAAGATGCAGCTGTTCTCATTCACCGAGGAGATGTTACGTGATGTACAGCTAGTTGCCCCTGTGGTGCATACAGGATGTAAATGAACCTTTATCTCTCTTCCAGCACCACCACGCAGATTCAATCTAGGACAGCGGAGTTTACTCTCTATGGCCCGTCAGGCCTCCAATAACAAGCTGCAGCTGTTCTCATTCACTGAGAAGGTATATAGCTATTCATCTCGGTGGTGCGTAAAATACATAAATTATCCTTTATCGCTCTTCCAGCACACCAATGCAGATCTTGTCAAGGACAGCGGCGTTTACTCAATATAGCAGATCCTATGGAGGACAGTGGCGTTCACTCGCTATGGCCTGACCGGCCTACAGTACGGAGCAGCAGCTGTTCTCATTCACTCAGCAGATAGTCCCTGATATAGGCCGACTTACCCCGCTGGTGCCTACAGGACACGTGAGCCTTTATCTCTCTTCCAGCAACACAGAGCACATCCTACCTCTGAGAACAGCGGGGGTCACTCGCTAAGTCCCAACCAGCGTACATGAACAAGCTGCAGCTGTACTAATTCACCGTGGAGATATTCCAACTTACCCCGCTGGTGCCTACAGGACCAAATGAGCAGTTATCTCTCTTCCCGAGCACAAATCAGATTCAATCGAGCACCACGGGGTTCACTCGCTAAGGCCCGCACCTCCTATCCGACCTAGCTGCATCTGTTCTCATTCTCCGAGATTTCCCAGATGTCCAGCTACTTAGCCCTGTGGTGCTAACAGTACACAAATGCGCCTTTATCTCTCTTCCAGCACCACAAAGGCGAACCTGTGGAGGAAAGCGTCGTTCACTCAATAGGCCACGACCGGCATACTAGACGTAACAAGTTGTAGCTGTTCTCATTCTCCCAGGACATAGTCCCTGATAGACCGCAACTTACCCGTTGTTGCGAACAGGACATTAATGAGCCTTTATCTCTGTTCCAGCACCACAAAGCAGATCCAATCGAGGACAGCGGAGTTCCATGGCTATGGCCCGAACGGCCTACTTCAACAAGCCGCAGCTGCTCGGATTCACGACGGATACATTCTGTGATGTACAGGTACTTACCCCGGTGGTGCGTACAGACACAAATGAGCATTTTCTGTCTTCCACCACCACAAAGCATGTCTTCTCTAGAACAGCAGTGTTCAACCGCTGTGGCCTGAAAGATGGCCTGAAGATTCAGCTGTGCTCCTTAGCCGAGGAGATATTCCCTGATGTACCACAACTCACCCCGGTGGTGAGTACAGATCATAAATGAGCCCTTCTCTATTCCAGCATCACAAAGCAGTTCCAATCGAAGACAGCGGAGTTTTCGCGCTTTGGCCCGAAGGCCTACCCAAACAAGCTGCAGCTGTTCTCATTCACCGAGGAGATATTCCCTGATATACAGATACTTACCTGCGTTGTTCGTACAGTATATCAATGAGCCTTTATCTCTCTTCCAGCACCATAAAGCAGATCCTATGGAGAATAGCCGAGTTCACTCGCTATGTCCCGACCAGGCTACCTTGACAAGATGCAGCTGTTCTCATTCACCGTGGAGCTATTTCCTGCTGGTGCCTAGAGGACACAGGTGAACCTTTATCTCTCTTCCAGCAACACTAAGCACATGCTACCTCTGAAAAGAGCGGGGGTCACTCGCTAAGACCCGACCTTCGTACATGAACAAGCTGCAGCTGTACTAATTCACCGTGGAGATATTTCCTAATGTTTGCTACTTACCCCGCTGGTGCGAAGAGGACACGAGCCTTTATCTCTCTTGCAGCACGCCAACGCCGATTGAATCTAGGACAGCGGAGTTTATTCCCTATGGCCCCACGATCCTACCCTATCAAGCTGCAGCTGTAATCATTCAGCTCGCAGATATTTCCTGATACACAGCTACTTATCCGGTGGTGTAGAGAGATTATAAATGAGCCTTGATCACTGTTCCAGCACCACATAGCGATCCAATCGAGGACAGAGGAGTTCACTGTCTATGGCCCGCCCGATCAGCCTACTCTAACAAGATGCAGCTGTTCTCATTCACCGAGGAGATGTTACGTGATGTACAGCTAGTTGCCCCTGTGGTGCATACAGGATGTAAATGAACCTTTATCTCTCTTCCAGCACCACCACGCAGATTCAATCTAGGACAGCGGAGTTTACTCTCTATGGCCCGTCAGGCCTCCAATAACAAGCTGCAGCTGTTCTCATTCACTGAGAAGGTATATATCTATTCATCTCGGTGGTGCGTAAAATACATAAATTATCCTTTATCGCTCTTCCAGCACACCAATGCAGATCTTGTCAAGGACAGCGGCGTTTACTCAATATAGCAGATCCTATGGAGGACAGTGGCGTTCACTCGCTATGGCCTGACCGGCCTACAGTACGGAGCAGCAGCTGTTCTCATTCACTCAGCAGATAGTCCCTGATATAGGCCGACTTACTCCGCTGGTGCCTACAGGACACGTGAGCCTTTATCTCTCTTCCAGCAACACAGAGCACATCCTACCTCTGAGAACAGCGGGGGTCACTCGCTAAGTCCCAACCAGCGTACATGAACAAGCTGCAGCTGTACTAATTCACCGTGGAGATATTTCCAACTTACCCCGCTGGTGCCTACAGGACCAAATGAGCAGTTATCTCTCTTCCCGAGCACAAATCAGATTCAATCGAGCACCACTGGGTTCACTCGCTAAGGCCCGCACCTCCTATCCGACCTAGCTGCATCTGTTCTCATTCTCCGAGGAGATTTCCCAGATGTCCAGCTACTTAGCCCTGTGGTGCTAACAGTACACAAATGCGCCTTTATCTCTCTTCCAGCACCACAAAGGCGAACCTGTGGAGGAAAGCGTCGTTCACTCAATAGGCCACGACCGGCATACTAGACGTAACAAGTTGTAGCTGTTCTCATTCTCCCAGGACATAGTCCCTGATAGACCGCAACTTACCCGTTGTTGCGAACAGGACATTAATGAGCCTTTATCTCTGTTCCAGCACCACAAAGCAGATCCAATCGAGGACAGCGGAGTTCCCTGGCTATGGCCCGAACAGCCTACTTCAACAAGCCGCAGCTGCTCGGATTCACGACGGATACATTCTGTGATGTACAGGTACTTACCCCGGTGGTGCGTACAGACACAAATGAGCATTTTCTGTCTTCCACCACCACAAAGCATGTCTTCTCTAGAACAGCAGTGTTCAACCGCTGTGGCCTGAAAGATGGCCTGAAGATTCAGCTGTTCTCCTTAGCCGAGGAGATATTTCCTGATGTACCACAACTCACCCCGGTGGTGAGTACAGGTCATAAATGAGCCCTTCTCTATTCCAGCATCACAAAGCAGTTCCAATCGAAGACAGCGGAGTTTTCGCGCTTTGGCCCGAAGGCCTACCCAAACAAGCTGCAGCTGTTCTCATTCACCGAGGAGATATTCCCTGATATACAGATACTTACCTGCGTTGTTCGTACAGTATATCAATGAGCCTTTATCTCTCTTCCAGCACCATAAAGCAGATCCTATGGAGAATAGCCGAGTTCACTCGCTATGTCCCGACCAGGCTACCTTAACAATATGCAGCTGTTCTCATTCACCGTGGAGCTATTT
>NW_025961363.1:0-26580 GCF_023159225.1 Perognathus longimembris pacificus | reverse complement strand
GAACACTGCTGTTCTAGTGAGGACATGCTTTGTGGTGGTGGAAGACAGAAAATGTTCATTTGTGTCTGTACGCACCACCGGGGTAAGTACCTGTACATCACAGAATGTATCCGTCGTGAATCCGAGCAGCTGCTGCTTGTTAAAGTAGGCCGTTCTGGCCATAGCCAAGGAACTCCGCTGTCCTCGATTGGATCTGCTTTGTGGTGCTGGAAGAGAGATAAAGGCTCATTAATGTCCTGTTCGCAACAACGCGTAAGTTGCGGTCTATCAGGGAATATGTCCTGGGAGAATGAGAACAGCTACAACTTGTTACGTCTAGTATGCCGGTCGTGGCCTATTGAGTGAACGACGCTTTCCTCCACAGGTTCGCCTTTGTGGTGCTGGAAGAGAGACAAAGGCGCATTTGTGTACTGTAAGCACCACAGGGCTAAGTAGCTGGACATCTGGGAAATCTCCTCAGAGAATGAGAACAGATGCAGCTAGGTCGGTTAGGCCGTGCGGGCCATAGCGAGTGAACCCGGTGGTCCTCGATTGCATCTGATTTGTGCTCGGGAAGAGAGATATAGGCTCATTTGTGTCCTCTAGGCACCAGCGGGGTGGGTAGGAAATACAAAGAAATATCTCCACGGTGAATTCGTACAGCTGCAGCTTGTTCATGTACGCTGGCTGGGACTTAGCGAGTGACCCCCGCTGTTCTCAGAGGTAGGATGTGTTCTGTGTTGCTGGAAGAGAGATAAAGGCTCACGTGTCCTGTAGGCGCCAGCGGGGTACTTCGCCCCCTATCAGGGACTATCTCCTGAGTGAATGAGAACAGCTGCTGCTCCGTACTGTAGGCCGGTCAGGCCATAGCGAGTGAACGCCACTGTCCTCCATAGGATCTGCTATATTGAGTAAACGCCGCTGTCCTTGACAAGATCTGCATTGGTTTGCTGGAAGAGCGATAAAGGATAATTTATGTATTTTACGCACCACCGAGATGAATAGCTATATACCTTCTCAGTGAATGAGAACAGCTGCAGCTTGTTATTGGAGGCCTGACCGGCCATAGAGAGTAAACTCCGCTGTCCTAGATCGAATCTGCGTGGTGGTGCTGGAATTGAGATAAAGGCTCATTTACATCCTGTATGCACCACAGGGGCAACTAGCTGTACATCACGTAACATCTCCTCGGTGAATGAGAACAGCTGCAGCTTGTTAGAGTAGGCTGATCGGGCGGGGCCATAGACAGTGAACTCCTCTGTCCTCGATTGGATCGCTATGTGGTGCTGGAAGAGTGATCAAGGCTCATTTATAATCTCTCTACACCACCGGGTAAGTAGCTGTATATCAGAAAATACCTCCGAGCTGAATGATTACAGCTGCAGCTTGATAGGTAAGCTCGTGGGGCCATAGCGAATAAACTCCGCTGTCCTAGTATTAATCGGCTTAGGGGTGCTGGAAGAGAGATAAAGGCTCCTTTGAGTCCTCTTCACACCAGCGTGGTAACTAATTATATAGCAGGAAATAGCTCCACGGTGAATGAGAACAGCTGCAGCTGTTCTACCTTAACATAAGGCAGCCTGGTGGGAACATTGCGAGTGAACTCCGCTCTTCTCGAAGGGATCTGCTTTAAAGTGCTGGAAGAGAAATAAAGGCTACACGCACAATGGAGGTAAGTAGCTGTATATCAGGAAATATCTCCGAGCTGAATGATTACAGCTGCAGCTTGATAGGGTAGGATCATGGGGCCATAGGGAATAAACTCCGCTGTCCTAGATTCAATCGGCGTTGGGGTGCTGGAAGAGAGATAAAGGTTCACCTGTGTCCTCTAGGCACCAGCAGGAAATAGCTCCACGGTGAATGAGAACAGCTGCAACTGTTAAGGTAGCCTGGTCGGGACATAGCGAGTGAACTCGGCTATTCTCCATAGGATCTGCTTTATGGTGCTGGAAGAGAGATAAAGGCTCATTGATATACTGTACGAACAACGCAGGTAAGTATGTGTATATCAGGGAATATCTCCTCGGTGAATGAGAACAGCTGTAGCTTGTTTGGGTAGGCCTTCGGGCCAAAGCGCGAAAACTCCGCTGTCTTCGATTGGAACTGCTTTGTGATGCTGGAATAGAGAAGGGCTCATTTATGAGCTGTACTCACCACCGGGGTGAGTTGTGGTACATCAGGAAATATCTCCTCGGCTAAGGAGAACAGCTGAATCTTCAGGCCATCTTTCAGGCCACAGCGGTTGAACACTGCTGTTCTAGTGAGGACATGCTTTGTGGTGGTGGAAGACAGAAAATGCTCATTTGTGTCTGTACGCACCACCGGGGTAAGTACCTGTACATCACAGAATGTATCCGTCGTGAATCCGAGCAGCTGCTGCTTGTTAAAGTAGGCCGTTCTGGCCATAGCCAAGGAACTCCGCTGTCCTCGATTGGATCTGCTTTGTGGTGCTGGAAGAGAGATAAAGGCTCATTAATGTCCTGTTCGCAACAACGTGTAAGTTGCGGTCTATCAGGGAATATGTCCTGGGAGAATGAGAACAGCTACAACTTGTTACGTCTAGTATGCCGGTCGTGGCCTATTGAGTGAATGACGCTTTCCTCCACAGGTTCGCCTTTGTGGTGCTGGAAGAGAGATAAAGGCGCATTTGTGTACTGTAAGCACCACAGGGCTAAGTAGCTGGACATCTGGGAAATCTCCTCAGAGAATGAGAACAGATGCAGCTAGGTCGGTTAGGCCGTGCGGGCCATAGCGAGTGACCCCCGTGGTCCTCGATTGCATCTGATTTGTGCTCGGGAAGAGAGATATAGGCTCATTTGTGTCTTCTAGGCACCAGCGGGGTGGGTAGGAAATACAAAGAAATATCTCCACGGTGAATTCGTACAGCTGCAGCTTGTTCACGTACGCTGGCTGGGACTTAGCGAGTGACCCCCGCTGTTCTCAGAGGTAGGATGTGCTCTGTGTTGCTGGAAGAGAGATAAACGCTCACGTGTCCTGTAGGCACCAGCGGGGTACGTCGCCCTATATCAGGGACTATCTCCTGAGTGAATGAGAACAGCTGCTGCTCCGTACTGTAGGCCGGTCAGGCCATAGCGAGTGAACGCCACTGTCCTCCATAGGATCTGCTATATTGAGTAAACGCCGCTGCCCTTGACAAGATATGCATTGGTGTGCTGGAAGAGCGATAAAGGATAATTTATGTATTTTACGCACCACCGAGATGAATAGCTATATACCTTCTCAGTGAATGAGAACAGCTGCAGCTTGTTATTGGAGGCCTGACCGGCCATAGAGAGTAAACTCCGCTGTCCTAGATCGAATCTGCGTGGTGGTGCTGGAATTGAGATAAAGGCTCATTTACATCCTGTATGCACCACAGGGGCAACTAGCTGTACATCACGTAACATCTCCTCGGTGAATGAGAACAGCTGCAGCTTGTTAGAGTAGGCTGATCGGGCGGGCCATAGACAGTGAACTCCTCTGTCCTCGATTGGATCGCTATGTGGTGCTGGAAGAGTGATCAAGGCTCACTTATAATCTCTCTACACCACCGGGTAAGTAGCTGTATATCAGAAAATACCTCCGAGCTGAATGATTACAGCTGCAGCTTGATAGGTAAGCTCGTGGGGCCATAGCCAATAAACTCCGCTGTCCTAGTATTAATCGGCTTAGGGGTGCTGGAAGAGAGATAAAGGCTCCTTTGAGTCCTCTTCACACCAGCGGGGTAACTAATTATATAGCAGGAAATAGCTCCATGGTGAATGAGAACAGCTGCAGCTTGTTAAGGTAGCCTGGTGGGGTCATTGCGAGTGAACTCCGCTCTTCTCGAAGGGATCTGCTTTAAAGTGCTGGAAGAGAAATAAAGGCTACACGCACAATGGAGGTAAGTAGCTGTATGTATATCAGGAAATATCTCCGAGCTGAATGATTACAGCTGCAGCTTGATAGGGTAGGATCGTGGGGCCATAGGGAATAAACTCCGCTGTCCTAGATTCAATCGGCGTTGGGGTGCTGGAAGAGAGATAAAGGCTCATTTGTGTCCTCTTCGCACCAGCGGGGTAAATAGCAAATACTAGGAATTATCTCCACGGTGAATTAGTACAGCTGCAGCTTGTTCATGTACGAAGGTCGGGTCTTAGCGAGTGACCCCCGCTGTTTTCAGAGGTAGGATGTGCTTAGTGTTGCTGGAAGAGAGATAAAGGTTCACCTGTGTCCTCTAGGCACCAGCAGGAAATAGCTCCACGGTGAATGAGAACAGCTGCAACTTGTTAAGGTAGCCTGGTCGGGACATAGCGAGTGAACTCGGCTATTCTCCATAGGATCTGCTTTATGGTGCTGGAAGAGAGATAAAGGCTCATTGATATACTGTACGAACAACGCAGGTAAGTATCTGTATATCAGGGAATATCTCCTCGGTGAATGAGAACAGCTGTAACTTGTTTGGGTAGGCCTTCGGGCCAAAGCGCGAAAACTCCGCTGTCTTCGATTGGAACTGCTTTGTGATGATGGAATAGAGAAGGGCTCATTTATGACCTGTACTCACCACCGGGGCGAGTTGTGGTACATCAGGAAATATCTCCTCGGCTAAGGATAACAGCTGAATCTTCAGGCCATCTTTCAGGCCACAGTGGTTGAACAGTGCTGTTCTAGAGAAGACATGCTTTGTGCTGGTGGAAGACAGAAAATGCTCATGTGTGTCTGTACGCACCACCGGGGTAAGTACCTGTACATCACAGAATGTATCCGTCGTGAATCCGAGCAGCTGCTGCTTGTTAAAGTAGGCCGTTCTGGCCATAGCCAAGGAACTCTGCTGTCCTCGATTGGATCTGCTTTGTGGTGCTGGAAGAGAGATAAAGGCTCATTAATGTCCTGTTCGCAACAACGCGTAAGTTGCGGTCTATCAGGGAATATGTCCTGGGAGAATGAGAACAGCTACAACTTGTTACGTCTAGTATGCCGGTCGTGGCCTATTGAGTGAACGACGCTTTCCACCACAGGTTCGCCTTTGTGGTGCTGGAAGAGAGACAAAGGCGCATTTGTGTACTGTAAGCACCACAGGGCTAAGTAGCTGGACATCTGGGAAATCTCCTCAGAGAATGAGAACAGATGCAGCTAGGTCGGTTAGGCCGTGCGGGCCATAGCGAGTGAACCCCGTGGTCCTCGATTGCATCTGATTTGTGCTCGGGAAGAGAGATATAGGCTCATTTGTGTCCTCTAGGCACCAGCGGGGTGGGTAGGAAATACAAAGAAATATCTCCACGGTGAATTCGTACAGCTGCAGCTTGTTCATGTACGCTGGATGGGACTTAGCGAGTGAGCCCCGCTGTTCTCAGAGGTAGGATGTGTTCTGTGTTGCTGGAAGAGAGATAAAGGCTCACGTGTCCTGTAGGCGCCAGCGGGGTACTTCGCCCCCTATCAGGGACTATCTCCTGAGTGAATGAGAACAGCTGCTGCTCCGTACTGTAGGCCGGTCAGGCCATAGCGAGTGAACGCCACTGTCCTCCATAGGATCTGCTATATAGAGTAAACGCCGCTGTCCTTGACAAGATCTGCATTGGTTTGCTGGAAGAGCGATAAAGGATAATTTATGTATTTTACGCACCACCGAGATGAATAGCTATATACCTTCTCAGTGAATGAGAACAGCTGCAGCTTGTTATTGGAGGCCTGACCGGCCATAGAGAGTAAACTCCGCTGTCCTAGATCGAATCTGCGTGGTGGTGCTGGAATTGAGATAAAGGCTCATTTACATCCTGTATGCACCACAGGGGCAACTAGCTGTACATCACGTAACATCTCCTCGGTGAATGAGAACAGCTGCAGCTTGTTAGAGTAGGCTGATCGGGCGGGCCATAGACAGTGAACTCCTCTGTCCTCGTTTGGTTCGCTATGTGGTGCTGGAAGAGTGATCAAGGCTCATTTATAATCTCTCTACACCACCGGGTAAGTAGCTGTATATCAGAAAATACCTCCGAGCTGAATGATTACAGCTGCAGCTTGATAGGTAAGCTCGTGGGGCCATAGCGAATAAACTCCGCTGTCCTAGTTTCAATCGGCTTACGGGTGCTGGAAGAGAGATAAAGGCTCCTTTGAGTCCTCTTCACACCAGCGGGGTAACTAATTATATAGCAGGAAATAGCTCCACGGTGAATGAGAACAGCTGCAGCTTGTTAAGGTAGCCTGGTGGGAACATTGCGAGTGAAATCCGCTCTTCTCGAAGGGATCTACTTTAAAGTGCTGGAAGAGAAATAAAGGCTACACGCACAATGGAGGTAAGTAGCTGTATATCAGGAAATATCTCCGAGCTGAATGATTACAGCTGCAGCTTGATAGGGTAGGATCGTGGGGCCATAGGGAATAAACTCCGCTGTCCTAGATTCAATCGGCGTTGGGGTGCTCATTTGTGTCCTCTTCGCACCAGCGGGCTAAGTAGCAAATATTAGGAATTATCTCCACGGTGAATTAGTACAGCTGCAGCTTGTTCATGTACGAAGGTCGGGTCTTAGAGAGTGACCCCCGCTGTTTTCAGAGGTAGGATGTGCTTAGTGTTGCTGGAAGAGAGATAAAGGTTCACCTGTGTCCTCTAGACACCAGCAGGAAATAGCTCCACGGTGAATGAGAATAGCTGCAATTTGTTAAGCTAGCCTGGTTGTGACATAGCGAGTGAACTCGGCTATTCTCCATAGGATCTGCTTTATGGTGCTGGAAGAGAGATAAAGGCTCATTGATATACTGTACGAACAACGCAGGTAAGTATCTGTATATCAGGGAATATCTCCTCGGTGAATGAGAACAGCTGCAGCTTGTTTGGGTAGGCCTTCGGGCCAAAGCGCGAAAACTCCGCTGTCTTCGATTGGAACTGCTTTGTGATGCTGGAATAGAGAAGGGCTCATTTATGACCTGTACTCACCACCGGGGTGAGTTTTGGTACATCAGGAAATATCTCCTCGCGTAAGGGGAACAGCTGAATCTTCAGGCCATCTTTCAGGCCACAGCGGTTGAACAGTGCTGTTCTAGAGAAGACATGCTTTGTGGTGGTGGAAGACAGAAAATGCTCATTTGTGTCTGTACGCACCACCGGGGTAAGTAAATGTACATCACAGAATGTATCCGTCTTGAATCCGAGCGGCTGCTGCTTGTTAAAGTAGGCCGTTCTGGCCATAGCCAAGGAACTCCGCTGTCCTCGATTGGATCTGCTTTGTGGTGCTGGAAGAGAGATAAAGGCTCATTAATGTCCTGTTCGCAACAACGTGTAAGTTGCGGTCTATCAGGGAATATGTCCTGGGAGAATGAGAACAGCTACAACTTGTTAGGTCTAGTATGCCGGTCGTGACCTATTGAGTGAACGACGCTTTCCTCCACAGGTTCGCCTTTGTGGTGCTGGAAGAGAGTTAAAGGCGCATTTGTGTACTGTAAGCACCACAGGGCTAAGTAGCTGGATATCTGGGAAATCTCCTCAGAGAATGAGAACAAATGCAGCTAGGTCGGTTAGGCCGTGCGGGCCATAGCGAGTGAACCCCGTGATCCTCGGTTGCATCTGATTTGTGCTCGGGAAGAGAGATATAGGCTCATTTGTGTCCTCTAGGCACCAGCGGGGTGGGTAGGAAATACAAAGAAATATCTCCACGGTGAATTCGTACAGCTGCAGCTTGTTCATGTACGCTGGCTGGGACTTAGCGAGTGACCCCCGCTGTTCTCAGAGGTAGGATGTGCTCTGTGTTGCTGGAAGAGAGATAAAGGCTCACGTGTCCTGTAGGCACCAGCGGGGTAAGTCTCCCTATATCAGGGACTGTCTCCTGAGTGAATGAGAACAGCTGCTGCTCCGTACTGTAGGCCGGTCAGGCCATAGCGAGTGAACGCCACTGTCCTCCATAGGGTCTGCTATATTGAGTAAACGCCGCTGTCCTTGACAAGATCTGCATTGGTGTGCTGGAAGAGCGATAAAGGATAATTTATGTATTTTACGCAACACCGAGATGAATAGCTATATACCTTCTCAGTGAATGAGAACAGCTCTAGCTTGTTATTGGAGGCCTGAGGGGCCATAGAGATTAAACTCCGCTGTCCTAGATCGAATCTGCGTGGTGGTGCTGGAATTGAGATAAAGGCTCATTTACATCCTGTATGCACCACAGGGGCAACTAGCTCTACATCACGTAACATCTCCTCGGTGAATGAGAACAGCTGCAGCTTGTTAGAGTAGGCTGATCGGGCGGGCCATAGACAGTGAACTCCTCTGTCCTCGATTGGATCGCTATGTGGTGCTGGAAGAGTGATCAAGCCTCATTTATAATCTCTCTGTGTATTAGGAAATATCTGCGAGATGAATGATTACAGCTGCAGCTTGATAGGTAGGCTCGTGGGGCCATAGCGAATAATCTCCGATGTCCTAGTTTCAAACGGCTTAGGGTTGCTGGAAGAGAGATAAAGGCTCCTTTGAGTCCTCTTCACACCAGCGGGGTAACTAATTATATAGCAGGAAATAGCTCCATGGTGAATGAGAACAGCTGCAGCTTGTTAAGGTAGCCTGGTGGGGACATTGCGAGTGAACTCCGCTCTTCTCGAAGGGATCTGCTTTAAAGTGCTGGAAGAGAAATAAAGGCTACACGCACAATGGAGGTAAGTAGCTGTATGTATATCAGGAAATATCTCCGAGCTGAATGATTACAGCTGCAGCTTGATAGGGTAGGATCGTGGGGCCAGAGGGAATAAACTCCGCTGTCCTAGATTCAATCGGCGTTGGGGTGCTGGAAGAGAGATAAAGGCTCATTTGTGTCCTCTTCGCACCAGCGGGGTAAGTAGCAAATACTAGGAATTATCTCCACGGTGAATTAGTACAGCTGCAGCTTGTTCATGTACGAAGGTCGGGTCTTAGCGAGTGACCCCCGCTGTTTTCAGAGGTAGGATGTGCTTAGTGTTGCTGGAAGAGAGATAAAGGTTCACCTGTGTCCTCTAGACACCAGCAGGAAATAGCTCCACGGTGAATGAGAACAGCTGCAATTTGTTAAGCTAGCCTGGTTGTGACATAGCGAGTGAACTCGGCTATTCTCCATAGGATCTGCTTTATGGTGCTGGAAGAGAGATAAAGGCTCATTGATATACTGTACGAACAACGCAGGTAAGTATCTGTATATCAGGGAATATCTCCTCGGTGAATGAGAACAGCTGCAGCTTGTTTGGGTAGGCCTTCGGGCCAAAGCGCGAAAACTCCGCTGTCTTCGATTGGAACTGCTTTGTGATGCTGGAATAGAGAAGGGCTCATTTATGACCTGTACTCACCACCGGGGTGAGTTTTGGTACATCAGGAAATATCTCCTCGCGTAAGGGGAACAGCTGAATCTTCAGGCCATCTTTCAGGCCACAGCGGTTGAACAGTGCTGTTCTAGAGAAGACATGCTTTGTGGTGGTGGAAGACAGAAAATGCTCATTTGTGTCTGTACGCACCACCGGGGTAAGTAAATGTACATCACAGAATGTATCCGTCTTGAATCCGAGCGGCTGCTGCTTGTTAAAGTAGGCCGTTCTGGCCATAGCCAAGGAACTCCGCTGTCCTCGATTGGATCTGCTTTGTGGTGCTGGAAGAGAGATAAAGGCTCATTAATGTCCTGTTCGCAACAACGTGTAAGTTGCGGTCTATCAGGGAATATGTCCTGGGAGAATGAGAACAGCTACAACTTGTTAGGTCTAGTATGCCGGTCGTGGCCTATTGAGTGAACGACGCTTTCCTCCACAGGTTCGCCTTTGTGGTGCTGGAAGAGAGTTAAAGGCGCATTTGTGTACTGTAAGCACCACAGGGCTAAGTAGCTGGATATCTGGGAAATCTCCTCAGAGAATGAGAACAAATGCAGCTAGGTCGGTTAGGCCGTGCGGGCCATAGCGAGTGAACCCCGTGATCCTCGGTTGCATCTGATTTGTGCTCGGGAAGAGAGATATAGGCTCATTTGTGTCCTCTAGGCACCAGCGGGGTGGGTAGGAAATACAAAGAAATATCTCCACGGTGAATTCGTACAGCTGCAGCTTGTTCATGTACGCTGGCTGGGACTTAGCGAGTGACCCCCGCTGTTCTCAGAGGTAGGATGTGCTCTGTGTTGCTGGAAGAGAGATAAAGGCTCACGTGTCCTGTAGGCACCAGCGGGGTAAGTCTCCCTATATCAGGGACTGTCTCCTGAGTGAATGAGAACAGCTGCTGCTCCGTACTGTAGGCCGGTCAGGCCATAGCGAGTGAACGCCACTGTCCTCCATAGGGTCTGCTATATTGAGTAAACGCCGCTGTCCTTGACAAGATCTGCATTGGTGTGCTGGAAAAGCGATAAAGGATAATTTATGTATTTTACGCAACACCGAGATGAATAGCTATATACCTTCTCAGTGAATGAGAACAGCTCTAGCTTGTTATTGGAGGCCTGACGGGCCATAGAGATTAAACTCCGCTGTCCTAGATCGAATCTGCGTGGTGGTGCTGGAATTGAGATAAAGGCTCATTTACATCCTGTATGCACCACAGGGGCAACTAGCTCTACATCACGTAACATCTCCTCGGTGAATGAGAACATCTGCAGCTTGTTAGAGTAGGCTGATCGGGCGGGCCATAGACAGTGAACTCCTCTGTCCTCGATTGGATCGCTATGTGGTGCTGGAAGAGTGATCAAGCCTCCTTTATAATCTCTCTGTGTATTAGGAAATATCTGCGAGATGAATGATTACAGCTGCAGCTTGATAGGTAGGCTCGTGGGGCCATAGCGAATAATCTCCGATGTCCTAGTTTCAAACGGCTTAGGGTTGCTGGAAGAGAGATAAAGGCTCCTTTGAGTCCTCTTCGCACCAGCGTGGTAACTAATTATATAGCAGGAAATAGCTCCACGGTGAATGAGAACAGCTGCAGCTGTTCTACCTTAACATAAGGCAGCCTGTTGGGAACATTGCGAGTGAACTCCGCTCTTCTCGAAGGGATCTGCTTTAAAGTGCTGGAAGAGAAATAAAGGCTACACGCACAATGGAGGTAAGTAGCTGTATATCAGGAAATATCTCCGAGCTGAATGATTACAGCTGCAGCTTGATAGGGTAGGATCATGGGGCCATAGGGAATAAACTCCGCTGTCCTAGATTCAATCGGCGTTGGGGTGCTGGAAGAGAGATAAAGGTTCACCTGTGTCCTCTAGGCACCAGCAGGAAATAGCTCCACGGTGAATGAGAACAGCTGCAACTGTTAAGGTAGCCTGGTCGGGACATAGCGAGTGAACTCGGCTATTCTCCATAGGATCTGCTTTATGGTGCTGGAAGAGAGATAAAGGCTCATTGATATACTGTACGAACAACGCAGGTAAGTATGTGTATATCAGGGAATATCTCCTCGGTGAATGAGAACAGCTGTAGCTTGTTTGGGTAGGCCTTCGGGCCAAAGCGCGAAAACTCCGCTGTCTTCGATTGGAACTGCTTTGTGATGCTGGAATAGAGAAGGGCTCATTTATGAGCTGTACTCACCACCGGGGTGAGTTGTGGTACATCAGGAAATATCTCCTCGGCTAAGGAGAACAGCTGAATCTTCAGGCCATCTTTCAGGCAGTGGTTGAACAGTGCTGTTCTAGAGAAGACATGCTTTGTGCTGGTGGAAGACAGAAAATGCTCATGTGTGTCTGTACGCACCACCGGGGTAAGTACCTGTACATCACAGAATGTATCCGTCGTGAATCCGAGCAGCTGCTGCTTGTTAAAGTAGGCCGTTCTGGCCATAGCCAAGGAACTCCGCTGTCCTCGATTGGATCTGCTTTGTGGTGCTGGAAGAGAGATAAAGGCTCATTAATGTCCTGTTCGCAACAACGTGTAAGTTGCGGTCTATCAGGGAATATGTCCTGGGAGAATGAGAACAGCTACAACTTGTTACGTCTAGTATGCCGGTCGTGGCCTATTGAGTGAACGACGCTTTCCTCCACAGGTTCGCCTTTGTGGTGCTGGAAGAGAGATAAAGGCGCATTTGTGTACTGTAAGCACCACAGGGCTAAGTAGCTGGACATCTGGGAAATCTCCTCAGAGAATGAGAACAGATGCAGCTAGGTCGGTTAGGCCGTGCGGGCCATAGCGAGTGACCCCCGTGGTCCTCGATTGCATCTGATTTGTGCTCGGGAAGAGAGATATAGGCTCACTTGTGTCTTCTAGGCACCAGCGGGGTGGGTAGGAAATACAAAGAAATATCTCCACGGTGAATTCGTACAGCTGCAGCTTGTTCACGTACGCTGGCTGGGACTTAGCGAGTGACCCCCGCTGTTCTCAGAGGTAGGATGTGCTCTGTGTTGCTGGAAGAGAGATAAACGCTCACGTGTCCTGTAGGCACCAGCGGGGTACGTCGCCCTATATCAGGGACTATCTCCTGAGTGAATGAGAACAGCTGCTGCTCCGTACTGTAGGCCGGTCAGGCCATAGCGAGTGAACGCCACTGTCCTCCATAGGATCTGCTATATTGAGTAAACGCCGCTGCCCTTGACAAGATCTGCATTGGTGTGCTGGAAGAGCGATAAAGGATAATTTATGTATTTTACGCACCACCGAGATGAATAGCTATATACCTTCTCAGTGAATGAGAACAGCTGCAGCTTGTTATTGGAGGCCTGACCGGCCATAGAGAGTAAACTCCGCTGTCCTAGATCGAATCTGCGTGGTGGTGCTGGAATTGAGATAAAGGCTCTTTTACATCCTGTATGCACCACAGGGGCAACTAGCTGTACATCACGTAACATCTCCTCGGTGAATGAGAACAGCTGCAGCTTGTTAGAGTAGGCTGATCGGGCGGGCCATAGACAGTGAACTCCTCTGTCCTCGATTGGATCGCTATGTGGTGCTGGAAGAGTGATCAAGGCTCACTTATAATCTCTCTACACCACCGGGTAAGTAGCTGTATATCAGAAAATACCTCCGAGCTGAATGATTACAGCTGCAGCTTGATAGGTAAGCTCGTGGGGCCATAGCCAATAAACTCCGCTGTCCTAGTATTAATCGGCTTAGGGGTGCTGGAAGAGAGATAAAGGCTCCTTTGAGTCCTCTTCACACCAGCGGGGTAACTAATTATATAGCAGGAAATAGCTCCATGGTGAATGAGAACAGCTGCAGCTTGTTAAGGTAGCCTGGTGGGGTCATTGCGAGTGAACTCCGCTCTTCTCGAAGGGATCTGCTTTAAAGTGCTGGAAGAGAAATAAAGGCTACACGCACAATGGAGGTAAGTAGCTGTATGTATATCAGGAAATATCTCCGAGCTGAATGATTACAGCTGCAGCTTGATAGGGTAGGATCGTGGGGCCATAGGGAATAAACTCCGCTGTCCTAGATTCAATCGGCGTTGGGGTGCTGGAAGAGAGATAAAGGCTCATTTGTGTCCTCTTCGCACCAGCGGGGTAAATAGCAAATACTAGGAATTATCTCCACGGTGAATTAGTACAGCTGCAGCTTGTTCATGTACGAAGGTCGGGTCTTAGCGAGTGACCCCCGCTGTTTTCAGAGGTAGGATGTGCTTAGTGTTGCTGGAAGAGAGATAAAGGTTCACCTGTGTCCTCTAGGCACCAGCAGGAAATAGCTCCACGGTGAATGAGAACAGCTGCAACTTGTTAAGGTAGCCTGGTCGGGACATAGCGAGTGAACTCGGCTATTCTCCATAGGATCTGCTTTATGGTGCTGGAAGAGAGATAAAGGCTCATTGATATACTGTACGAACAACGCAGGTAAGTATCTGTATATCAGGGAATATCTCCTCGGTGAATGAGAACAGCTGTAACTTGTTTGGGTAGGCCTTCGGGCCAAAGCGCGAAAACTCCGCTGTCTTCGATTGGAACTGCTTTGTGATGATGGAATAGAGAAGGGCTCATTTATGACCTGTACTCACCACCGGGGCGAGTTGTGGTACATCAGGAAATATCTCCTCGGCTAAGGATAACAGCTGAATCTTCAGGCCATCTTTCAGGCCACAGTGGTTGAACAGTGCTGTTCTAGAGAAGACATGCTTTGTGCTGGTGGAAGACAGAAAATGCTCATGTGTGTCTGTACGCACCACCGGGGTAAGTACCTGTACATCACAGAATGTATCCGTCGTGAATCCGAGCAGCTGCTGCTTGTTAAAGTAGGCCGTTCTGGCCATAGCCAAGGAACTCTGCTGTCCTCGATTGGATCTGCTTTGTGGTGCTGGAAGAGAGATAAAGGCTCATTAATGTCCTGTTCGCAACAACGCGTAAGTTGCGGTCTATCAGGGAATATGTCCTGGGAGAATGAGAACAGCTACAACTTGTTACGTCTAGTATGCCGGTCGTGGCCTATTGAGTGAACGACGCTTTCCACCACAGGTTCGCCTTTGTGGTGCTGGAAGAGAGACAAAGGCGCATTTGTGTACTGTAAGCACCACAGGGCTAAGTAGCTGGACATCTGGGAAATCTCCTCAGAGAATGAGAACAGATGCAGCTAGGTCGGTTAGGCCGTGCGGGCCATAGCGAGTGAACCCCGTGGTCCTCGATTGCATCTGATTTGTGCTCGGGAAGAGAGATATAGGCTCATTTGTGTCCTCTAGGCACCAGCGGGGTGGGTAGGAAATACAAAGAAATATCTCCACGGTGAATTCGTACAGCTGCAGCTTGTTCATGTACGCTGGATGGGACTTAGCGAGTGAGCCCCGCTGTTCTCAGAGGTAGGATGTGTTCTGTGTTGCTGGAAGAGAGATAAAGGCTCACGTGTCCTGTAGGCGCCAGCGGGGTACTTCGCCCCCTATCAGGGACTATCTCCTGAGTGAATGAGAACAGCTGCTGCTCCTCCATAGGATCTGCTATATTGAGTAAACGCCGCTGTCCTTGACAAGATCTGCATTGGTTTGCTGGAAGAGCGATAAAGGATAATTTATGTATTTTACGCACCACCGAGATGAATAGCTATATACCTTCTCAGTGAATGAGAACAGCTGCAGCTTGTTATTGGAGGCCTGACCGGCCATAGAGAGTAAACTCCGCTGTCCTAGATCGAATCTGCGTGGTGGTGCTGGAATTGAGATAAAGGCTCATTTACATCCTGTATGCACCACAGGGGCAACTAGCTGTACATCACGTAACATCTCCTCGGTGAATGAGAACAGCTGCAGCTTGTTAGAGTAGGCTGATCGGGCGGGCCATAGACAGTGAACTCCTCTGTCCTCGTTTGGTTCGCTATGTGGTGCTGGAAGAGTGATCAAGGCTCATTTATAATCTCTCTACACCACCGGGTAAGTAGCTGTATATCAGAAAATACCTCCGAGCTGAATGATTACAGCTGCAGCTTGATAGGTAAGCTCGTGGGGCCATAGCGAATAAACTCCGCTGTCCTAGTTTCAATCGGCTTACGGGTGCTGGAAGAGAGATAAAGGCTCCTTTGAGTCCTCTTCACACCAGCGGGGTAACTAATTATATAGCAGGAAATAGCTCCACGGTGAATGAGAACAGCTGCAGCTTGTTAAGGTAGCCTGGTGGGAACATTGCGAGTGAAATCCGCTCTTCTCGAATTGATCTACTTTAAAGTGCTGGAAGAGAAATAAAGGCTACACGCACAATGGAGGTAAGTAGCTGTATATCAGGAAATATCTCCGAGCTGAATGATTACAGCTGCAGCTTGATAGGGTAGGATCGTGGGGCCATAGGGAATAAACTCCGCTGTCCTAGATTCAATCGGCGTTGGGGTGCTCATTTGTGTCCTCTTCGCACCAGCGGGCTAAGTAGCAAATATTAGGAATTATCTCCACGGTGAATTAGTACAGCTGCAGCTTGTTCATGTACGAAGGTCGGGTCTTAGCGAGTGACCCCCGCTGTTTTCAGAGGTAGGATGTGCTTAGTGTTGCTGGAAGAGAGATAAAGGTTCACCTGTGTCCTCTAGACACCAGCAGGAAATAGCTCCACGGTGAATGAGAATAGCTGCAATTTGTTAAGCTAGCCTGGTTGTGACATAGCGAGTGAACTCGGCTATTCTCCATAGGATCTGCTTTATGGTGCTGGAAGAGAGATAAAGGCTCATTGATATACTGTACGAACAACGCAGGTAAGTATCTGTATATCAGGGAATATCTCCTCGGTGAATGAGAACAGCTGCAGCTTGTTTGGGTAGGCCTTCGGGCCAAAGCGCGAAAACTCCGCTGTCTTCGATTGGAACTGCTTTGTGATGCTGGAATAGAGAAGGGCTCATTTATGACCTGTACTCACCACCGGGGTGAGTTTTGGTACATCAGGAAATATCTCCTCGCGTAAGGGGAACAGCTGAATCTTCAGGCCATCTTTCAGGCCACAGCGGTTGAACAGTGCTGTTCTAGAGAAGACATGCTTTGTGGTGGTGGAAGACAGAAAATGCTCATTTGTGTCTGTACGCACCACCGGGGTAAGTAAATGTACATCACAGAATGTATCCGTCTTGAATCCGAGCGGCTGCTGCTTGTTAAAGTAGGCCGTTCTGGCCATAGCCAAGGAACTCCGCTGTCCTCGATTGGATCTGCTTTGTGGTGCTGGAAGAGAGATAAAGGCTCATTAATGTCCTGTTCGCAACAACGTGTAAGTTGCGGTCTATCAGGGAATATGTCCTGGGAGAATGAGAACAGCTACAACTTGTTAGGTCTAGTATGCCGGTCGTGACCTATTGAGTGAACGACGCTTTCCTCCACAGGTTCGCCTTTGTGGTGCTGGAAGAGAGTTAAAGGCGCATTTGTGTACTGTAAGCACCACAGGGCTAAGTAGCTGGATATCTGGGAAATCTCCTCAGAGAATGAGAACAAATGCAGCTAGGTCGGTTAGGCCGTGCGGGCCATAGCGAGTGAACCCCGTGATCCTCGGTTGCATCTGATTTGTGCTCGGGAAGAGAGATATAGGCTCATTTGTGTCCTCTAGGCACCAGCGGGGTGGGTAGGAAATACAAAGAAATATCTCCACGGTGAATTCGTACAGCTGCAGCTTGTTCATGTACGCTGGCTGGGACTTAGCGAGTGACCCCCGCTGTTCTCAGAGGTAGGATGTGCTCTGTGTTGCTGGAAGAGAGATAAAGGCTCACGTGTCCTGTAGGCACCAGCGGGGTAAGTCTCCCTATATCAGGGACTGTCTCCTGAGTGAATGAGAACAGCTGCTGCTCCGTACTGTAGGCCGGTCAGGCCATAGCGAGTGAACGCCACTGTCCTCCATAGGGTCTGCTATATTGAGTAAACGCCGCTGTCCTTGACAAGATCTGCATTGGTGTGCTGGAAGAGCGATAAAGGATAATTTATGTATTTTACGCAACACCGAGATGAATAGCTATATACCTTCTCAGTGAATGAGAACAGCTCTAGCTTGTTATTGGAGGCCTGAGGGGCCATAGAGATTAAACTCCGCTGTCCTAGATCGAATCTGCGTGGTGGTGCTGGAATTGAGATAAAGGCTCATTTACATCCTGTATGCACCACAGGGGCAACTAGCTCTACATCACGTAACATCTCCTCGGTGAATGAGAACAGCTGCAGCTTGTTAGAGTAGGCTGATCGGGCGGGCCATAGACAGTGAACTCCTCTGTCCTCGATTGGATCGCTATGTGGTGCTGGAAGAGTGATCAAGCCTCATTTATAATCTCTCTGTGTATTAGGAAATATCTGCGAGATGAATGATTACAGCTGCAGCTTGATAGGTAGGCTCGTGGGGCCATAGCGAATAATCTCCGATGTCCTAGTTTCAAACGGCTTAGGGTTGCTGGAAGAGAGATAAAGGCTCCTTTGAGTCCTCTTCACACCAGCGGGGTAACTAATTATATAGCAGGAAATAGCTCCATGGTGAATGAGAACAGCTGCAGCTTGTTAAGGTAGCCTGGTGGGGACATTGCGAGTGAACTCCGCTCTTCTCGAAGGGATCTGCTTTAAAGTGCTGGAAGAGAAATAAAGGCTACACGCACAATGGAGGTAAGTAGCTGTATGTATATCAGGAAATATCTCCGAGCTGAATGATTACAGCTGCAGCTTGATAGGGTAGGATCGTGGGGCCAGAGGGAATAAACTCCGCTGTCCTAGATTCAATCGGCGTTGGGGTGCTGGAAGAGAGATAAAGGCTCATTTGTGTCCTCTTCGCACCAGCGGGGTAAGTAGCAAATACTAGGAATTATCTCCACGGTGAATTAGTACAGCTGCAGCTTGTTCATGTACGAAGGTCGGGTCTTAGCGAGTGACCCCCGCTGTTTTCAGAGGTAGGATGTGCTTAGTGTTGCTGGAAGAGAGATAAAGGTTCACCTGTGTCCTCTAGACACCAGCAGGAAATAGCTCCACGGTGAATGAGAACAGCTGCAATTTGTTAAGCTAGCCTGGTTGTGACATAGCGAGTGAACTCGGCTATTCTCCATAGGATCTGCTTTATGGTGCTGGAAGAGAGATAAAGGCTCATTGATATACTGTACGAACAACGCAGGTAAGTATCTGTATATCAGGGAATATCTCCTCGGTGAATGAGAACAGCTGCAGCTTGTTTGGGTAGGCCTTCGGGCCAAAGCGCGAAAACTCCGCTGTCTTCGATTGGAACTGCTTTGTGATGCTGGAATAGAGAAGGGCTCATTTATGACCTGTACTCACCACCGGGGTGAGTTTTGGTACATCAGGAAATATCTCCTCGCGTAAGGGGAACAGCTGAATCTTCAGGCCATCTTTCAGGCCACAGCGGTTGAACAGTGCTGTTCTAGAGAAGACATGCTTTGTGGTGGTGGAAGACAGAAAATGCTCATTTGTGTCTGTACGCACCACCGGGGTAAGTAAATGTACATCACAGAATGTATCCGTCTTGAATCCGAGCGGCTGCTGCTTGTTAAAGTAGGCCGTTCTGGCCATAGCCAAGGAACTCCGCTGTCCTCGATTGGATCTGCTTTGTGGTGCTGGAAGAGAGATAAAGGCTCATTAATGTCCTGTTCGCAACAACGTGTAAGTTGCGGTCTATCAGGGAATATGTCCTGGGAGAATGAGAACAGCTACAACTTGTTAGGTCTAGTATGCCGGTCGTGGCCTATTGAGTGAACGACGCTTTCCTCCACAGGTTCGCCTTTGTGGTGCTGGAAGAGAGTTAAAGGCGCATTTGTGTACTGTAAGCACCACAGGGCTAAGTAGCTGGATATCTGGGAAATCTCCTCAGAGAATGAGAACAAATGCAGCTAGGTCGGTTAGGCCGTGCGGGCCATAGCGAGTGAACCCCGTGATCCTCGGTTGCATCTGATTTGTGCTCGGGAAGAGAGATATAGGCTCATTTGTGTCCTCTAGGCACCAGCGGGGGTGGGTAGGAAATACAAAGAAATATCTCCACGGTGAATTCGTACAGCTGCAGCTTGTTCATGTACGCTGGCTGGGACTTAGCGAGTGACCCCCGCTGTTCTCAGAGGTAGGATGTGCTCTGTGTTGCTGGAAGAGAGATAAAGGCTCACGTGTCCTGTAGGCACCAGCGGGGTAAGTCTCCCTATATCAGGGACTGTCTCCTGAGTGAATGAGAACAGCTGCTGCTCCGTACTGTAGGCCGGTCAGGCCATAGCGAGTGAACGCCACTGTCCTCCATAGGGTCTGCTATATTGAGTAAACGCCGCTGTCCTTGACAAGATCTGCATTGGTGTGCTGGAAAAGCGATAAAGGATAATTTATGTATTTTACGCAACACCGAGATGAATAGCTATATACCTTCTCAGTGAATGAGAACAGCTCTAGCTTGTTATTGGAGGCCTGACGGGCCATAGAGATTAAACTCCGCTGTCCTAGATCGAATCTGCGTGGTGGTGCTGGAATTGAGATAAAGGCTCATTTACATCCTGTATGCACCACAGGGGCAACTAGCTCTACATCACGTAACATCTCCTCGGTGAATGAGAACATCTGCAGCTTGTTAGAGTAGGCTGATCGGGCGGGCCATAGACAGTGAACTCCTCTGTCCTCGATTGGATCGCTATGTGGTGCTGGAAGAGTGATCAAGCCTCCTTTATAATCTCTCTGTGTATTAGGAAATATCTGCGAGATGAATGATTACAGCTGCAGCTTGATAGGTAGGCTCGTGGGGCCATAGCGAATAATCTCCGATGTCCTAGTTTCAAACGGCTTAGGGTTGCTGGAAGAGAGATAAAGGCTCCTTTGAGTCCTCTTCGCACCAGCGTGGTAACTAATTATATAGCAGGAAATAGCTCCACGGTGAATGAGAACAGCTGCAGCTGTTCTACCTTAACATAAGGCAGCCTGTTGGGAACATTGCGAGTGAACTCCGCTCTTCTCGAAGGGATCTGCTTTAAAGTGCTGGAAGAGAAATAAAGGCTACACGCACAATGGAGGTAAGTAGCTGTATATCAGGAAATATCTCCGAGCTGAATGATTACAGCTGCAGCTTGATAGGGTAGGATCATGGGGCCATAGGGAATAAACTCCGCTGTCCTAGATTCAATCGGCGTTGGGGTGCTGGAAGAGAGATAAAGGTTCACCTGTGTCCTCTAGGCACCAGCAGGAAATAGCTCCACGGTGAATGAGAACAGCTGCAACTGTTAAGGTAGCCTGGTCGGGACATAGCGAGTGAACTCGGCTATTCTCCATAGGATCTGCTTTATGGTGCTGGAAGAGAGATAAAGGCTCATTGATATACTGTACGAACAACGCAGGTAAGTATGTGTATATCAGGGAATATCTCCTCGGTGAATGAGAACAGCTGTAGCTTGTTTGGGTAGGCCTTCGGGCCAAAGCGCGAAAACTCCGCTGTCTTCGATTGGAACTGCTTTGTGATGCTGGAATAGAGAAGGGCTCATTTATGAGCTGTACTCACCACCGGGGTGAGTTGTGGTACATCAGGAAATATCTCCTCGGCTAAGGAGAACAGCTGAATCTTCAGGCCATCTTTCAGGCCACAGTGGTTGAACAGTGCTGTTCTAGAGAAGACATGCTTTGTGCTGGTGGAAGACAGAAAATGCTCATGTGTGTCTGTACGCACCACCGGGGTAAGTACCTGTACATCACAGAATGTATCCGTCGTGAATCCGAGCAGCTGCTGCTTGTTAAAGTAGGCCGTTCTGGCCATAGCCAAGGAACTCCGCTGTCCTCGATTGGATCTGCTTTGTGGTGCTGGAAGAGAGATAAAGGCTCATTAATGTCCTGTTCGCAACAACGTGTAAGTTGCGGTCTATCAGGGAATATGTCCTGGGAGAATGAGAACAGCTACAACTTGTTACGTCTAGTATGCCGGTCGTGGCCTATTGAGTGAACGACGCTTTCCTCCACAGGTTCGCCTTTGTGGTGCTGGAAGAGAGATAAAGGCGCATTTGTGTACTGTAAGCACCACAGGGCTAAGTAGCTGGACATCTGGGAAATCTCCTCAGAGAATGAGAACAGATGCAGCTAGGTCGGTTAGGCCGTGCGGGCCATAGCGAGTGACCCCCGTGGTCCTCGATTGCATCTGATTTGTGCTCGGGAAGAGAGATATAGGCTCACTTGTGTCTTCTAGGCACCAGCGGGGTGGGTAGGAAATACAAAGAAATATCTCCACGGTGAATTCGTACAGCTGCAGCTTGTTCACGTACGCTGGCTGGGACTTAGCGAGTGACCCCCGCTGTTCTCAGAGGTAGGATGTGCTCTGTGTTGCTGGAAGAGAGATAAACGCTCACGTGTCCTGTAGGCACCAGCGGGGTACGTCGCCCTATATCAGGGACTATCTCCTGAGTGAATGAGAACAGCTGCTGCTCCGTACTGTAGGCCGGTCAGGCCATAGCGAGGTGAACGCCACTGTCCTCCATAGGATCTGCTATATTGAGTAAACGCCGCTGCCCTTGACAAGATCTGCATTGGTGTGCTGGAAGAGCGATAAAGGATAATTTATGTATTTTACGCACCACCGAGATGAATAGCTATATACCTTCTCAGTGAATGAGAACAGCTGCAGTTTGTTATTGGAGGCCTGACCGGCCATAGAGAGTAAACTCCGCTGTCCTAGATCGAATCTGCGTGGTGGTGCTGGAATTGAGATAAAGGCTCATTTACATCCTGTATGCACCACAGGGGCAACTAGCTGTACATCACGTAACATCTCCTCGGTGAATGAGAACAGCTGCAGCTTGTTAGAGTAGGCTGATCGGGCGGGCCATAGACAGTGAACTCCTCTGTCCTCGATTGGATCGCTATGTGGTGCTGGAAGAGTGATCAAGGCTCACTTATAATCTCTCTACACCACCGGGTAAGTAGCTGTATATCAGAAAATACCTCCGAGCTGAATGATTACAGCTGCAGCTTGATAGGTAAGCTCGTGGGGCCATAGCCAATAAACTCCGCTGTCCTAGTATTAATCGGCTTAGGGGTGCTGGAAGAGAGATAAAGGCTCCTTTGAGTCCTCTTCACACCAGCGGGGTAACTAATTATATAGCAGGAAATAGCTCCATGGTGAATGAGAACAGCTGCAGCTTGTTAAGGTAGCCTGGTGGGGACATTGCGAGGTGAACTCCGCTCTTCTCGAAGGGATCTGCTTTAAAGTGCTGGAAGAGAAATAAAGGCTACACGCACAATGGAGGTAAGTAGCTGTATGTATATCAGGAAATATCTCCGAGCTGAATGATTACAGCTGCAGCTTGATAGGGTAGGATCGTGGGGCCATAGGGAATAAACTCCGCTGTCCTAGATTCAATCGGCGTTGGGGTGCTGGAAGAGAGATAAAGGCTCATTTGTGTCCTCTTCGCACCTGCGGGGTAAATAGCAAATACTAGGAATTATCTCCACGGTGAATTAGTACAGCTGCAGCTTGTTCATGTACGAAGGTCGGGTCTTAGCGAGTGACCCCCTCTGTTTTCAGAGGTAGGATGTGCTTAGTGTTGCTGGAAGAGAGATAAAGGTTCACCTGTGTCCTCTAGGCACCAGCAGGAAATAGCTCCACGGTGAATGAGAACAGCTGCAACTTGTTAAGGTAGCCTGGTCGGGACATAGCGAGTGAACTCGGCTATTCTCCATAGGATCTGCTTTATGGTGCTGGAAGAGAGATAAAGGCTCATTGATATACTGTACGAACAACGCAGGTAAGTATCTGTATATCAGGGAATATCTCCTCGGTGAATGAGAACAGCTGTAACTTGTTTGGGTAGGCCTTCGGGCCAAAGCGCGAAAACTCCGCTGTCTTCGATTGGAACTGCTTTGTGATGCTGGAATAGAGAAGGGCTCATTTATGACCTGTACTCACCACCGGGGCGAGTTGTGGTACATCAGGAAATATCTCCTCGGCTAAGGAGAACAGCTGAATCTTCAGGCCATCTTTCAGGCCACAGTGGTTGAACAGTGCTGTTCTAGAGAAGACATGCTTTGTGCTGGTGGAAGACAGAAAATGCTCATGTGTGTCTGTACGCACCACCGGGGTAAGTACCTGTACATCACAGAATGTATCCGTCGTGAATCCGAGCAGCTGCTGCTTGTTAAAGTAGGCCGTTCTGGCCATAGCCAAGGAACTCTGCTGTCCTCGATTGGATCTGCTTTGTGGTGCTGGAAGAGAGATAAAGGCTCATTAATGTCCTGTTCGCAACAACGCGTAAGTTGCGGTCTATCAGGGAATATGTCCTGGGAGAATGAGAACAGCTACAACTTGTTACGTCTAGTATGCCGGTCGTGGCCTATTGAGTGAACGACGCTTTCCACCACAGGTTCGCCTTTGTGGTGCTGGAAGAGAGACAAAGGCGCATTTGTGTACTGTAAGCACCACAGGGCTAAGTAGCTGAACATCTGGGAAATCTCCTCAGAGAATGAGAACAGATGCAGCTAGGTCGGTTAGGCCGTGCGGGCCATAGCGAGTGAACCCCGTGGTCCTCGATTGCATCTGATTTGTGCTCGGGAAGAGAGATATAGGCTCATTTGTGTCCTCTAGGCACCAGCGGGGTGGGTAGGAAATACAAAGAAATATCTCCACGGTGAATTCGTACAGCTGCAGCTTGTTCATGTACGCTGGCTGGGACGTAGCGAGTGAGCCCCGCTGTTCTCAGAGGTAGGATGTGTTCTGTGTTGCTGGAAGAGAGATAAAGGCTCACGTGTCCTGTAGGCGCCAGCGGGGTACTTCGCCCCCTATCAGGGACTATCTCCTGAGTGAATGAGAACAGCTGCTGCTCCGTACTGTAGGCCGGTCAGGCCATAGCGAGTGAACGCCACTGTCCTCCATAGGATCTGCTATATTGAGTAAACGCCGCTGTCCTTGACAAGATCTGCATTGGTTTGCTGGAAGAGCGATAAAGGATAATTTATGTATTTTACGCACCACCGAGATGAATAGCTATATACCTTCTCAGTGAATGAGAACAGCTGCAGCTTGTTATTGGAGGCCTGACCGGCCATAGAGAGTAAACTCCGCTGTCCTAGATCGAATCTGCGTGGTGGTGCTGGAATTGAGATAAAGGCTCATTTACATCCTGTATGCACCACAGGGGCAACTAGCTGTACATCACGTAACATCTCCTCGGTGAATGAGAACAGCTGCAGCTTGTTAGAGTAGGCTGAACGGGCGGGCCATAGACAGTGAACTCCTTTGTCCTCGATTGGTTCGGTATGTGGTGCTGGAAGAGTGATCAAGGCTCATTTATAATCTCTCTACACCACCGGGTAAGTAGCTGTATATCAGAAAATACCTCCGAGCTGAATGATTACAGCTGCAGCTTGATAGGTAAGCTCGTGGGGCCATAGCGAATAAACTCCGCTGTCCTAGTTTCAATCGGCTTACGGGTGCTGGAAGAGAGATAAAGGCTCCTTTGAGTCCTCTTCACACCAGCGGGGTAACTAATTATATAGCAGGAAATAGCTCCACGGTGAATGAGAACAGCTGCAGCTTGTTAAGGTAGCCTGGTGGGAACATTGCGAGTGAAATCCGCTCTTCTCGAAGGGATCTGCTTTAAAGTGCTGGAAGAGAAATAAAGGCTACACGCACAATGGAGGTAAGTAGCTGTATATCAGGAAATATCTCCGAGCTGAATGATTACAGCTGCAGCTTGATAGGGTAGGATCGTGGGGCCATAGGGAATAAACTCCGCTGTCCTAGATTCAATCGGCGTTGGGGTGCTCATTTGTGTCCTCTTCGCACCAGCGGGCTAAGTAGCAAATATTAGGAATTATCTCCACGGTGAATTAGTACAGCTGCTGCTTGTTCATGTACGAAGGTCGGGTCTTAGAGAGTGACCCCCGCTGTTTTCAGAGGTAGGATGTGCTTAGTGTTGCTGGAAGAGAGATAAAGGTTCACCTGTGTCCTCTAGACACCAGCAGAAATAGCTCCACGGTGAATGAGAACAGCTGCAACTTGTTAAGCTAGCCTGGTCGTGACATAGCGAGTGAACTCGGCTATTCTCCATAGGATCTGCTTTATGGTGCTGGAAGAGAGATAAAGGCTCATTGATATACTGTACGAACAACGCAGGTAAGTATCTGTATATCAGGGAATATCTCCTCGGTGAATGAGAACAGCTGCAGCTTGTTTGGGTAGGCCTTCGGGCCAAAGCGCGAAAACTCCGCTGTCTTCGATTGGAACTGCTTTGTGATGCTGGAATAGAGAAGGGCTCATTTATGACCTGTACTCACCACCGGGGTGAGTTTTGGTACATCAGGAAATATCTCCTCGCGTAAGGGGAACAGCTGAATCTTCAGGCCATCTTTCAGGCCACAGCGGTTGAACAGTGCTGTTCTAGAGAAGACATGCTTTGTGGTGGTGGAAGACAGAAAATGCTCATTTGTGTCTGTACGCACCACCGGGGTAAGTAAATGTACATCACAGAATGTATCCGTCGTGAATCCGAGCGCTGCTGCTTGTTAAAGTAGGCCGTTCTGGCCATAGCCAAGGAACTCCGCTGTCCTCGATTGGATCTGCTTTGTGGTGCTGGAAGAGAGATAAAGGCTCATTAATGTCCTGTTCGCAACAACGTGTAAGTTGCGGTCTATCAGGAATATGTCCTGGGAGAATGAGAACAGCTACAACTTGTTAGGTCTAGTATGCCGGTCGTGGCCTATTGAGTGAACGACGCTTTCCTCCACAGGTTCGCCTTTGTGGTGCTGGAAGAGAGTTAAAGGCGCATTTGTGTACTGTAAGCACCACAGGGCTAAGTAGCTGGATATCTGGGAAATCTCCTCAGAGAATGAGAACAAATGCAGCTAGGTCGGTTAGGCCGTGCGGGCCATAGCGAGTGAACCCCGTGATCCTCGGTTGCATCTGATTTGTGCTCGGGAAGAGAGATATAGGCTCATTTGTGTCCTCTAGGCACCAGCGGGGTGGGTAGGAAATACAAAGAAATATCTCCACGGTGAATTCGTACAGCTGCAGCTTGTTCATGTACGCTGGCTGGGACTTAGCGAGTGACCCCCGCTGTTCTCAGAGTAGGATGTGCTCTGTGTTGCTGGAAGAGAGATAAAGGCTCACGTGTCCTGTAGGCACCAGCGGGGTAAGTCTCCCTATATCAGGGACTGTCTCCTGAGTGAATGAGAACAGCTGCTGCTCCGTACTGTAGGCCGGTCAGGCCATAGCGAGTGAACGCCACTGTCCTCCATAGGGTCTGCTATATTGAGTAAACGCCGCTGTCCTTGACAAGATCTGCATTGGTGTGCTGGAAGAGCGATAAAGGATAATTTATGTATTTTACGCAACACCGAGATGAATAGCTATATACCTT
>NW_025961362.1:0-68949 GCF_023159225.1 Perognathus longimembris pacificus | reverse complement strand
TTATCTCTCTTCCAGCACCATAAAGCAGATCCTATGGAGAATAGCCGAGTTCACTCGCTATGTCCCGACCAGGCTACCTTAACAATATGCAGCTGTTCTCATTCACCGTGGAGCTATTTCCTGCTGGTGCCTAGAGGACACAGGTGAACCTTTATCTCTCTTCCAGCAACACTAAGCACATGCTACCTCTGAAAACAGCGGGGGTCACTCGCTAAGACCCGACCTTCGTACATGAACAAGCTGCAGCTGTACTAATTCACCGTGGAGATATTTCCTAATATATGCTACTTACACCGCTGGTGCGAAGAGGACACAAATGAGCCTTTATCTCTCTTCCAGCACGCCAACGCCGATTGAATCTAGGACAGCGGAGTTTATTCCCTATGGCCCCACGATCCTCCCTATCAAGCTGCAGCTGTAATCATTCAGCTCGGAGATATTTCCTGATATACATCTACTTACCTCCATTGTGCGTATAGCCTTTATTTCTCTTCCAGCACCTTAAAGCAGATCCCTTCGATAAGAGCGGAGTTCACTCGCAATGTTCCCACCAGGCTACCTTAACAAGCTGCAGCTGTTCTCATTCACCGTGGAGGTATTTCCTGCTATATAATTAGTTACCGCGCTGGTGTGAAGAGGACTCAAAGGAGCCTTTATCTGTCTTCCAGCACCCCTAAGCCGATTGAAACTAGGACAGCGGAGTTTAGTCGCTATGGCCCCACGAGCCTACCTATCAAGCTGCAGCTGTAATCTTTCAGCTCGGAGGTATTTTCTGATATACACCCACTTACCCGGTGGTGTAGAGAGATTATAAATGAGCCTTGATCACTCTTCCAGCACCACATAGCGATCCAATCGAGGACAGAGGAGTTCACTGTCTATGGCCCGCCCGATCAGCCTACTCTAACAAGCTGCAGCTGTTCTCATTCACTGAGAAGGTATATAGCTATTCATCTCGGTGGTGCGTAAAATACATAAATTATCCTTTATCGCTCTTCCAGCACACCAATGCAGATCTTGTCAAGGACAGCGGCGTTTACTCAATATAGCAGATCCTATGGAGGACAGTGGCGTTCACTCGCTATGGCCTGACCGGCCTACAGTACGGAGCAGCAGCTGTTCTCATTCACTCAGCAGATAGTCCCTGATATAGGCCGACTTACTCCGCTGGTGCCTACAGGACACGTGAGCCTTTATCTCTCTTCCAGCAACACAGAGCACATCCTACCTCTGAGAACAGCGGGGGTCACTCGCTAAGTCCCAACCAGCGTACTTGAACAAGCTGCAGCTGTACTAATTCACCGTGGAGATATTTCCAACTTACCCCGCTGGTGCCTACAGGACCAAATGAGCAGTTATCTCTCTTCCCGAGCACAAATCAGATTCAATCGAGCACCACTGGGTTCACTCGCTAAGGCCCGCACCTCCTATCCGACCTAGCTGCATCTGTTCTCATTCTCCGAGGAGATTTCCCAGATGTCCAGCTACTTAGCCCTGTGGTGCTAACAGTACACAAATGCGCCTTTATCTCTCTTCCAGCACCACAAAGGCGAACCTGTGGAGGAAAGCGTCGTTCACTCAATAGGCCACGACCGGCATACTAGACGTAACAAGTTGTAGCTGTTCTCATTCTCCCAGGACATAGTCCCTGATAGACCGCAACTTACCCGTTGTTGCGAACAGGACATTAATGAGCCTTTATCTCTGTTCCAGCACCACAAAGCAGATCCAATCGAGGACAGCGGAGTTCCCTGGCTATGGCCCGAACGGCCTACTTCAACAAGCCGCAGCTGCTCGGATTCACGACGGATACATTCTGTGATGTACAGGTACTTACCCCGGTGGTGCGTACAGACACAAATGAGCATTTTCTGTCTTCCACCACCACAAAGCATGTCTTCTCTAGAACAGCAGTGTTCAACCGCTGTGGCCTGAAAGATGGCCTGAAGATTCAGCTGTTCTCCTTAGCCGAGGAGATATTTCCTGATGTACCACAACTCACCCCGGTGGTGAGTACAGGTCATAAATGAGCCCTTCTCTATTCCAGCATCACAAAGCAGTTCCAATCGAAGACAGCGGAGTTTTCGCGCTTTGGCCCGAAGGCCTACCCAAACAAGCTGCAGCTGTTCTCATTCACCGAGGAGATATTCCCTGATATACAGATACTTACCTGCGTTGTTCGTACAGTATATCAATGAGCCTTTATCTCTCTTCCAGCACCATAAAGCAGATCCTATGGAGAATAGCCGAGTTCACTCGCTATGTCCCGACCAGGCTACCTTAACAATATGCAGCTGTTCTCATTCACCGTGGAGCTATTTCCTGCTGGTGCCTAGAGGACACAGGTGAACCTTTATCTCTCTTCCAGCAACACTAAGCACATGCTACCTCTGAAAACAGCGGGGGTCACTCGCTAAGACCCGACCTTCGTACATGAACAAGCTGCAGCTGTACTAATTCACCGTGGAGATATTTCCTAATATTTGCTACTTACCCCGCTGGTGCGAAGAGGACACAAATGAGCCTTTATCTCTCTTCCAGCACGCCAACGCCGATTGAATCTAGGACAGCGGAGTTTATTCCCTATGGCCCCACGATCCTCCCTATCAAGCTGCAGCTGTAATCATTCAGCTCGGAGATATTTCCTGATATACATCTACTTACCTCCATTGTGCGTATAGCCTTTATTTCTCTTCCAGCACCTTAAAGCAGATCCCTTCGATAAGAGCGGAGTTCACTCGCAATGTTCCCACCAGGCTACCTTAACAAGCTGCAGCTGTTCTCATTCACCGTGGAGGTATTTCCTGCTATATAATTAGTTACCCCGCTGGTGTGAAGCGGACTCAAAGGAGCCTTTATCTGTCTTCCAGCACCCCTAAGCCGATTGAAACTAGGACAGCGGAGTTTAGTCGCTATGGCCCCACGAGCCTACCTATCAAGCTGCAGCTGTAATCTTTCAGCTCGGAGGTATTTTCTGATATACACCCACTTACCCGGTGGTGTAGAGAGATTATAAATGAGCCTTGATCACTCTTCCAGCACCACATAGCGATCCAATCGAGGACAGAGGAGTTCACTGTCTATGGCCCGCCCGATCAGCCTACTCTAACAAGCTGCAGCTGTTCTCATTCACTGAGAAGGTATATAGCTATTCATCTCGGTGGTGCGTAAAATACATAAATTATCCTTTATCGCTCTTCCAGCACACCAATGCAGATCTTGTCAAGGACAGCGGCGTTTACTCAATATAGCAGATCCTATGGAGGACAGTGGCGTTCACTCGCTATGGCCTGACCGGCCTACAGTACGGAGCAGCAGCTGTTCTCATTCACTCAGCAGATAGTCCCTGATATAGGCCGACTTACTCCGCTGGTGCCTACAGGACACGTGAGCCTTTATCTCTCTTCCAGCAACACAGAGCACATCCTACCTCTGAGAACAGCGGGGGTCACTCGCTAAGTCCCAACCAGCGTACTTGAACAAGCTGCAGCTGTACTAATTCACCGTGGAGATATTTCCAACTTACCCCGCTGGTGCCTACAGGACCAAATGAGCAGTTATCTCTCTTCCCGAGCACAAATCAGATTCAATCGAGCACCACTGGGTTCACTCGCTAAGGCCCGCACCTCCTATCCGACCTAGCTGCATCTGTTCTCATTCTCCGAGGAGATTTCCCAGATGTCCAGCTACTTAGCCCTGTGGTGCTAACAGTACACAAATGCGCCTTTATCTCTCTTCCAGCACCACAAAGGCGAACCTGTGGAGGAAAGCGTCGTTCACTCAATAGGCCACGACCGGCATACTAGACGTAACAAGTTGTAGCTGTTCTCATTCTCCCAGGACATAGTCCCTGATAGACCGCAACTTACCCGTTGTTGCGAACAGGACATTAATGAGCCTTTATCTCTGTTCCAGCACCACAAAGCAGATCCAATCGAGGACAGCGGAGTTCCCTGGCTATGGCCCGAACGGCCTACTTCAACAAGCCGCAGCTGCTCGGATTCACGACGGATACATTCTGTGATGTACAGGTACTTACCCCGGTGGTGCGTACAGACACAAATGAGCATTTTCTGTCTTCCACCACCACAAAGCATGTCTTCTCTAGAACAGCAGTGTTCAACCGCTGTGGCCTGAAAGATGGCCTGAAGATTCAGCTGTTCTCCTTAGCCGAGGAGATATTTCCTGATGTACCACAACTCACCCCGGTGGTGAGTACAGGTCATAAATGAGCCCTTCTCTATTCCAGCATCACAAAGCAGTTCCAATCGAAGACAGCGGAGTTTTCGCGCTTTGGCCCGAAGGCCTACCCAAACAAGCTGCAGCTGTTCTCATTCACCGAGGAGATATTCCCTGATATACAGATACTTACCTGCGTTGTTCGTACAGTATATCAATGAGCCTTTATCTCTCTTCCAGCACCATAAAGCAGATCCTATGGAGAATAGCCGAGTTCACTCGCTATGTCCCGACCAGGCTACCTTAACAATATGCAGCTGTTCTCATTCACCGTGGAGCTATTTCCTGCTGGTGCCTAGAGGACACAGGTGAACCTTTATCTCTCTTCCAGCAACACTAAGCACATGCTACCTCTGAAAACAGCGGGGGTCACTCGCTAAGACCCGACCTTCGTACATGAACAAGCTGCAGCTGTACTAATTCACCGTGGAGATATTTCCTAATATTTGCTACTTACCCCGCTGGTGCGAAGAGGACACAAATGAGCCTTTATCTCTCTTCCAGCACGCCAAAGCCGATTGAATCTACGACAGCGGAGTTTATTCCTATGGCCCCACGATCCTACCTTATCAAGCTGCAGCTGTAATCATTCAGCTCGGAGATATTTCCTGATATACAGCTACTTTCCTCCATTGTGCGTGTAGCCTTTATTTCTCTTCCAGCACCTTAAAGCAGATCCCTTCGATAAGAGCGGAGTTCACTCGCAATGGTCCCACCAGGCTACCTTAACAAGCTGTAGCTGTTCTCATTCACCGTGGAGCTATTTCCTGCTATATAATTAGTTACCCCGCTGGTGTGAAGAGGACTCAAAGGAGCCTTTATCTCTCTTCCAATACCCCTAACCCAATTGAAACTAGGACAGTGGAGTTTATTCGCTATGGCCCCACGAGCCTACCTATCAAGCTGCAGCTGTATCATTCAGCTCGGAGGTATTTTCTGATATACAGCTACTTACCCGGTGGTGTAGAGAGATTATAAATGAACCTTGTTCACTCTTCCAGCACCACATAGCGATCCAATCGAGGACAGAGGAGTTCACTGTCTATATCCCGCCCGATCAGCCTACTCTAACAAGCTGCAGCTGTTCTCATTCACCGAGGAGATGTTACGTGATGTACAGCTAGTTGCCCCTGTGGTGCATACAGGATGTAAATGAGCCTTTATCTCTCTTCCAGCACCACCACGCAGATTCAATCTAGGACAGCGGAGTTAACTCTCTATAGCCCGTCAGGCCTCCAATAACAAGCTGCAGCTGTTCTCATTCACTGAGAAGGTATATAGCTATTCATCTCGGTGGTGCGTAAAATACATAAATTATCCTTTATCGCTCCTCCAGCACACCAATGCAGATCTTGTCAAGGACAGCGGCGTTTACTCAATATAGCAGATCCTATGGAGGACAGAGGCGTTCACTCGCTATGGCCTGACCGGCCCACAATACGGAGCAGCAGCTGTTCTCATTCACTCAGGAGATAGTCCCTGATATAGGGCGACTTACCCCGCTGGTGCCTACAGGACACGTGAGCCTTTATCTCTCTTCCATCAACACAGAGCACATCCTACCTCTGAGAACAGCGGGGGTCACTCGATAAGTCCCAACCAGCGTACAAGAACAAGCTGCAGCTGTACTAATTCACCGTAGAGATAGTTCCTAATATTTGCTACTTACCCCGCTGGTGCGAAGAGGACACAAATGAGCCTTTATCTCTCTTGCAGCACGCCAAGGCCGATTGAATCTACGACAGCGGAGTTTATTCCTATGGCCCCACGCTCCTACCTTATCAAGCTGCAGCTGTAATCATTCAGCTCGGAGATATTTCCTGATATACAGCTACTTTCCTCCATTGTGCGTGTAGCCTTTATTTCTCTTCCAGCACCTTAAAGCAGATCCCTTCGATAAGAGCGGAGTTCACTCGCATTGGTCCCACCAGGCTACCTTAACAAGCTGCAGCTGTTCTCATTCACCGTGGAGCTATTTCCTGCTATATAATTAGTTACCCCGCTGGTGTGAAGAGGACTCAAAGGAGCCTTTATCTCTCTTCCAGCAACCCAGAGACGATTGAATCTAGGACAGCGGAGTTTATTCCCTATGGCCCCACGATCTTACCCTATCAAGCTGCAGCTGTAATCATTCAGCTCGGAGATATTTCCTGATACACAGCTACTTACCTCGATTGTGCGTGTAGCCTTTATTTCTCTTCCAGCACCTTAAAGCAGATCCCTTCGAGAAGAGCGGAGTTCACTCACAATGTTCCCACCAGGCTACCTTAACAAGCTGCAGCTGTTCTCATTCACCGTGGACGTATTTCCTGCTATATAATTAGTTACACCGCTGGTGTAAAGAGGACTCAAAGGAGCCTTTATTTCTCTTCCAGCACCCCTAAGCCGATTGAAACTAGGACAGCGGAGTTTATTCGCTATGGCCCCACGAGCCTACCTATCAAGCTGCAGCTGTAATCATTCAGCACGCAGATATTTCCGGATACACAGCTACATACACGGTGGTGTAGAGAGATTATAAATGAGCATTGATCTCTCTTCCAGCACCACATAGCGATCCAATCGAGGACAGAGGAGTTCACTGTCTATGGCCCGCCCGATCAGCCTACTCTAACAAGCTGCAGCTGTTCTCATTCACTGAGAAGGTATATAGCTATTCATCTCGGAGGTGTGTAAAATACATAAATTATCCTTTATCGCTCTTCCAGCACACCAATGCAGATCTTGTCAAGGACAGCGGCGTTTACTCAATATAGCAGATCCTATGGAGGACAGTGGCGTTCACTCGCTATGGCCTGACCGGCCTACAGTACGGAGCAGCAGCTGTTCTCATTCACTCAGGAGATAGTCCCTGATATAGGGCGACTTACCCCGCTGGTGCCTACAGGACACGTGAGCCTTTATCTCTCTTCCATCAACACAGAGCACATCCTACCTCTGAGAACAGCGGGGGTCACTCGATAAGTCCCAACCAGCGTACAAGAACAAGCTGCAGCTGTACTAATTCACCGTAGAGATAGTTCCTAATATTTGCTACTTACCCCGCTGGTGCGAAGAGGACACAAATGAGCCTTTATCTCTCTTGCAGCACGCCAAGGCCGATTGAATCTACGACAGCGGAGTTTATTCCTATGGCCCCACGCTCCTACCTTATCAAGCTGCAGCTGTAATCATTCAGCTCGGAGATATTTCCTGATATACAGCTACTTTCCTCCATTGTGCGTGTAGCCTTTATTTCTCTTCCAGCACCTTAAAGCAGATCCCTTCGATAAGAGCGGAGTTCACTCGCATTGGTCCCACCAGGCTACCTTAACAAGCTGCAGCTGTTCTCATTCACCGTGGAGCTATTTCCTGCTATATAATTAGTTACCCCGCTGGTGTGAAGAGGACTCAAAGGAGCCTTTATCTCTCTTCCAGCAACCCAGAGACGATTGAATCTAGGACAGCGGAGTTTATTCCCTATGGCCCCACGATCTTACCCTATCAAGCTGCAGCTGTAATCATTCAGCTCGGAGATATTTCCTGATACACAGCTACTTACCTCGATTGTGCGTGTAGCCTTTATTTCTCTTCCAGCACCTTAAAGCAGATCCCTTCGAGAAGAGCGGAGTTCACTCGCAATGTTCCCACCAGGCTACCTTAACAAGCTGCAGCTGTTCTCATTCACCGTGGACGTATTTCCTGCTATATAATTAGTTACACCGCTGGTGTAAAGAGGACTCAAAGGAGCCTTTATTTCTCTTCCAGCACCCCTAAGCCGATTGAAACTAGGACAGCGGAGTTTATTCGCTATGGCCCCACGAGCCTACCTATCAAGCTGCAGCTGTAATCATTCAGCACGCAGATATTTCCGGATACACAGCTACATACACGGTGGTGTAGAGAGATTATAAATGAGCATTGATCTCTCTTCCAGCACCACATAGCGATCCAATCGAGGACAGAGGAGTTCACTGTCTATGGCCCGCCCGATCAGCCTACTCTAACAAGCTGCAGCTGTTCTCATTCACTGAGAAGGTATATAGCTATTCATCTCGGAGGTGTGTAAAATACATAAATTATCCTTTATCGCTCTTCCAGCACACCAATGCAGATCTTGTCAAGGACAGCGGCGTTTACTCAATATAGCAGATCCTATGGAGGACAGTGGCGTTCACTCGCTATGGCCTGACCGGCCTACAGTACGGAGCAGCAGCTGTTCTCATTCACTCAGGAGATAGTCCCTGATATAGGGCGACTTACCCCTCTGGTGCCTACAGGACACGTGAGCCTTTATCTCTCTTCCAGCAACACAGAGCACATCCTACCTCTGAGAACAGCGGGGGTCACTCGCTAAGTCCCAAACAACGTACATGAACACGCTGCAGCTGTACGAATTCACCGTGGAGATATTTCTTTGTATTTCCTACCCACCCCGCTGGTGCGTAGAGGACACAAATGAGCCTATATCTCTCTTCCCGAGCACAAATCAGATTCAATCGAAGACCACGGGGTTCACTCGCTATGGCCCGCACTGCCTAACCGAACTAGCTGCATCTGTTCTCATTCTCTGAATAGATTTCCCAGATGTCCAGCTACTTTGCCCTGTGGTGCTAACAATACACAAATGCGCCTTTATCTCTCTTCCAGCACCACAAAGGCGAACCTGTGGAGGAAAGCGTCGTTCACTCAATAGGCCACGACCGGCATACTAGACGTAACAAGTTGTAGCTGTTCTCATTCTCCCAGGACATATTCCCGGATAGACCGCAACTTACCCGTTGTTGCGAACAGGACATTAATGAGCCTTTATCTCTGTTCCAGCACCACAAAGCAGATCCAATCAAGGACAGCGGAGTTCCCTGGCTATGGCCCGAAAGGCCTACTTCAACAAGCAGCAGCTGCTCGGATTCAGGACGGATATATTCTGTGATGTACAGGTACTTACCCCGGAGGTGCATACAGACACAAATGAGCATTTTCTGTCTTCCACCTCCACAAAGCATGTCTTCTCTAGAACAGCAGTGTTCAACCGCTGTGGCCTGAAAGATGGCCTGAAGATTCAGCTGTTCTCCTTAGCCGAGGAGATATTTCCTGATGTACCACAACTCACCCCGGTGGTGAGTACAGGTCATAAATGAGCCCTTCTCTATTCCAGCATCACAAAGCAGTTCCAATCGAAGACAGCGGAGTTTTCGCGCTTTGGCCCGAAGGCCTACCCAAACAAGCTGCAGCTGTTCTCATTCACCGAGGAGATATTCCCTGATATACAGATACTTACCTGCGTTGTTCGTACAGTATATCAATGAGCCTTTATCTCTCTTCCAGCACCATAAAGCAGATCCTATGGAGAATAGCCGAGTTCACTCGCTATGTCCCGACCAGGCTACCTTAACAAGATGCGGCTGTTCTCATTCACCGTGGAGCTATTTCCTGCTGGTGCCTAGAGGACACAGGTGAACCTTTATCTCTCTTCCAGCAACACTAAGCACATCCTACCTCTGAAAAGAGCGGGGGTCACTCGCTAAGACCCGACCTTCGTACATGAACAAGCTGCAGCTGTACTAATTCACCGTGGAGATATTTCCTAATATATGCTACTTACACCGCTGGTGCGAAGAGGACACAAATGAGCCTTTATCTCTCTTCCAGCACGCCAACGCCGATTGAATCTAGGACAGCGGAGTTTATTCCCTATGGCCCCACGATCCTCCCTATCAAGCTGCAGCTGTATTCATTCAGCTCGGAGATATTTCCTGATATACAGCTACTTACCTCCATTGTGCGTATAGCCTTTATTTCTCTTCGAGCACCTTAAAGCAGATCCCTTCGATAAGAGCGGAGTTCACTCGCAATGTTCCCACCAGGCTACCTTAACAAGCTGCAGCTGTTCTCATTCACCGTGGAGGTATTTCCTGCTATATAATTAGTTACCCCGCTGGTGTGAAGAGGACTCAAAGGAGCCTTTTCTGTCTTCCAGCACCCCTAAGCCGATTGAAACTAGGACAGCGGAGTTTAGTCGCTATGGCCCCACGAGCCTACCTATCAAGCTGCAGCTGTAATCTTTCAGCTCGGAGGTATTTTCTGATATACACCCACTTACCCGGTGGTGTAGAGAGATTATAAATGAGCCTTGATCACTCTTCCAGCACCACATAGCGATCCAATCGAGGACAGAGGAGTTCACTGTCTATGGCCCGCCCGATCAGCCTACTCTAACAAGCTGCAGCTGTTCTCATTCACTGAGAAGGTATATAGCTATTCATCTCGGTGGTGCGTAAAATACATAAATTATCCTTTATCGCTCTTCCAGCACACCAATGCAGATCTTGTCAAGGACAGCGGCGTTTACTCAATATAGCAGATCCTATGGAGGACAGTGGCGTTCACTCGCTATGGCCTGACCGGCCTACAGTACGGAGCAGCAGCTGTTCTCATTCACTCAGCAGATAGTCCCTGATATAGGCCGACTTACCCCGCTGGTGCCTACAGGACACGTGAGCCTTTATCTCTCTTCCAGCAACACAGAGCACATCCTACCTCTGAGAACAGCGGGGGTCACTCGCTAAGTCCCAACCAGCGTACATGAACAAGCTGCAGCTGTACTAATTCACCGTGGAGATATTTCCAACTTACCCCGCTGGTGCCTACAGGACCAAATGAGCAGTTATCTCTCTTCCCGAGCACAAATCAGATTCAATCGAGCACCACGGGGTTCACTCGCTAAGGCCCGCACCTCCTATCCGACCTAGCTGCATCTGTTCTCATTCTCCGAGATTTCCCAGATGTCCAGCTACTTAGCCCTGTGGTGCTAACAGTACACAAATGCGCCTTTATCTCTCTTCCAGCACCACAAAGGCGAACCTGTGGAGGAAAGCGTCGTTCACTCAATAGGCCACGACCGGCATACTAGACGTAACAAGTTGTAGCTGTTCTCATTCTCCCAGGACATAGTCCCTGATAGACCGCAACTTACCCGTTGTTGCGAACAGGACATTAATGAGCCTTTATCTCTGTTCCAGCACCACAAAGCAGATCCAATCGAGGACAGCGGAGTTCCCTGGCTATGGCCCGAACGGCCTACTTCAACAAGCCGCAGCTGCTCGGATTCACGACGGATACATTCTGTGATGTACAGGTACTTACCCCGGTGGTGCGTACAGACACAAATGAGCATTTTCTGTCTTCCACCACCACAAAGCATGTCTTCTCTAGAACAGCAGTGTTCAACGGCTGTGGCCTGAAAGATGGCCTGAAGATTCAGCTGTGCTCCTTAGCCGAGGAGATATTCCCTGATGTACCACAACTCACCCCGGTGGTGAGTACAGATCATAAATGAGCCCTTCTCTATTCCAGCATCACAAAGCAGTTCCAATCGAAGACAGCGGAGTTTTCGCGCTTTGGCCCGAAGGCCTACCCAAACAAGCTGCAGCTGTTCTCATTCACCGAGGAGATATTCCCTGATATACAGATACTTACCTGCGTTGTTCGTACAGTATATCAATGAGCCTTTATCTCTCTTCCAGCACCATAAAGCAGATCCTATGGACAATAGCCGAGTTCACTCGCTATGTCCCGACCAGGCTACCTTGACAAGATGCAGCTGTTCTCATTCACCGTGGAGCTATTTCCTGCTGGTGCCTAGAGGACACAGGTGAACCTTTATCTCTCTTCCAGCAACACTAAGCACATGCTACCTCTGAAAACAGCGGGGGTCACTCGCTAAGACCCGACCTTCGTACATGAACAAGCTGCAGCTGTACTAATTCACCGTGGAGATATTTCCTAATGTTTGCTACTTACCCCGCTGGTGCGAAGAGGACACGAGCCTTTATCTCTCTTGCAGCACGCCAACGCCGATTGAATCTAGGACAGCGGAGTTTATTCCCTATGGCCCCACGATCCTACCCTATCAAGCTGCAGCTGTAATCATTCAGCTCGCAGATATTTCCTGATACACAGCTACTTATCCGGTGGTGTAGAGAGATTATAAATGAGCCTTGATCACTGTTCCAGCACCACATAGCGATCCAATCGAGGACAGAGGAGTTCACTGTCTATGGCCCGCCCGATCAGCCTACTCTAACAAGATGCAGCTGTTCTCATTCACCGAGGAGATGTTACGTGATGTACAGCTAGTTGCCCCTGTGGTGCATACAGGATGTAAATGAACCTTTATCTCTCTTCCAGCACCACCACGCAGATTCAATCTAGGACAGCGGAGTTTACTCTCTATGGCCCGTCAGGCCTCCAATAACAAGCTGCAGCTGTTCTCATTCACTGAGAAGGTATATAGCTATTCATCTCGGTGGTGCGTAAAATACATAAATTATCCTTTATCGCTCTTCCAGCACACCAATGCAGATCTTGTCAAGGACAGCGGCGTTTACTCAATATAGCAGATCCTATGGAGGACAGTGGCGTTCACTCGCTATGGCCTGACCGGCCTACAGTACGGAGCAGCAGCTGTTCTCATTCACTCAGCAGATAGTCCCTGATATAGGCCGACTTACTCCGCTGGTGCCTACAGGACACGTGAGCCTTTATCTCTCTTCCAGCAACACAGAGCACATCCTACCTCTGAGAACAGCGGGGGTCACTCGCTAAGTCCCAACCAGCGTACATGAACAAGCTGCAGCTGTACTAATTCACCGTGGAGATATTTCCAACTTACCCCGCTGGTGCCTACAGGACCAAATGAGCAGTTATCTCTCTTCCCGAGCACAAATCAGATTCAATCGAGCACCACTGGGTTCACTCGCTAAGGCCCGCACCTCCTATCCGACCTAGCTGCATCTGTTCTCATTCTCCGAGGAGATTTCCCAGATGTCCAGCTACTTAGCCCTGTGGTGCTAACAGTACACAAATGCGCCTTTATCTCTCTTCCAGCACCACAAAGGCGAACCTGTGGAGGAAAGCGTCGTTCACTCAATAGGCCACGACCGGCATACTAGACGTAACAAGTTGTAGCTGTTCTCATTCTCCCAGGACATAGTCCCTGATAGACCGCAACTTACCCGTTGTTGCGAACAGGACATTAATGAGCCTTTATCTCTGTTCCAGCACCACAAAGCAGATCCAATCGAGGACAGCGGAGTTCCCTGGCTATGGCCCGAACGGCCTACTTCAACAAGCCGCAGCTGCTCGGATTCACGACGGATACATTCTGTGATGTACAGGTACTTACCCCGGTGGTGCGTACAGACACAAATGAGCATTTTCTGTCTTCCACCACCACAAAGCATGTCTTCTCTAGAACAGCAGTGTTCAACCGCTGTGGCCTGAAAGATGGCCTGAAGATTCAGCTGTTCTCCTTAGCCGAGGAGATATTTCCTGATGTACCACAACTCACCCCGGTGGTGAGTACAGGTCATAAATGAGCCCTTCTCTATTCCAGCATCACAAAGCAGTTCCAATCGAAGACAGCGGAGTTTTCGCGCTTTGGCCCGAAGGCCTACCCAAACAAGCTGCAGCTGTTCTCATTCACCGAGGAGATATTCCCTGATATACAGATACTTACCTGCGTTGTTCGTACAGTATATCAATGAGCCTTTATCTCTCTTCCAGCACCATAAAGCAGATCCTATGGAGAATAGCCGAGTTCACTCGCTATGTCCCGACCAGGCTACCTTAACAATATGCAGCTGTTCTCATTCACCGTGGAGCTATTTCCTGCTGGTGCCTAGAGGACACAGGTGAACCTTTATCTCTCTTCCAGCAACACTAAGCACATGCTACCTCTGAAAACAGCGGGGGTCACTCGCTAAGACCCGACCTTCGTACATGAACAAGCTGCAGCTGTACTAATTCACCGTGGAGATATTTCCTAATATATGCTACTTACACCGCTGGTGCGAAGAGGACACAAATGAGCCTTTATCTCTCTTCCAGCACGCCAACGCCGATTGAATCTAGGACAGCGGAGTTTATTCCCTATGGCCCCACGATCCTCCCTATCAAGCTGCAGCTGTAATCATTCAGCTCGGAGATATTTCCTGATATACATCTACTTACCTCCATTGTGCGTATAGCCTTTATTTCTCTTCCAGCACCTTAAAGCAGATCCCTTCGATAAGAGCGGAGTTCACTCGCAATGTTCCCACCAGGCTACCTTAACAAGCTGCAGCTGTTCTCATTCACCGTGGAGGTATTTCCTGCTATATAATTAGTTACCCCGCTGGTGTGAAGAGGACTCAAAGGAGCCTTTATCTGTCTTCCAGCACCCCTAAGCCGATTGAAACTAGGACAGCGGAGTTTAGTCGCTATGGCCCCACGAGCCTACCTATCAAGCTGCAGCTGTAATCTTTCAGCTCGCAGATATTTCCTGATACACAGCTACTTATCCGGTGGTGTAGAGAGATTATAAAAGAGCCTTGATCACTGTTCCAGCACCACATAGCGATCCAATCGAGGACAGAGGAGTTCACTGTCTATGGCCCGCCCGATCAGCCTACTCTAACAAGCTGCAGCTGTTCTCATTCACTGAGAAGGTATATAGCTATTCTTCTCGGTGGTGCGTAAAATACATAAATTATCCTTTATCGCTCTTCCAGCACACCAATGCAGATCTTGTCAAGGACAGCGGCGTTTACTCAATATAGCAGATCCTATGGAGGACAGTGGCGTTCACTCGCTATGGCCTGACCGGCCTACAGTACGGAGCAGCAGCTGTTCTCATTCACTCAGCAGATAGTCCCTGATATAGGCCGACTTACCCCGCTGGTGCCTACAGGACACGTGAGCCTTTATCTCTCTTCCAGCAACACAGAGCACATCCTACCTCTGAGAACAGCGGGGGTCACTCGCTAAGTCCCAACCAGCGTACATGAACAAGCTGCAGCTGTACTAATTCACCGTGGAGATATTTCCAACTTACCCCGCTGGTGCCTACAGGACCAAATGAGCAGTTATCTCTCTTCCCGAGCACAAATCAGATTCAATCGAGCACCACTGGGTTCACTCGCTAAGGCCCGCACCTCCTATCCGACCTAGCTGCATCTGTTCTCATTCTCCGAGATTTCCCAGATGTCCAGCTACTTAGCCCTGTGGTGCTAACAGTACACAAATGCGCCTTTATCTCTCTTCCAGCACCACAAAGGCGAACCTGTGGAGGAAAGCGTCGTTCACTCAATAGGCCACGACCGGCATACTAGACGTAACAAGTTGTAGCTGTTCTCATTCTCCCAGGACATAGTCCCTGATAGACCGCAACTTACCCGTTGTTGCGAACAGGACATTAATGAGCCTTTATCTCTGTTCCAGCACCACAAAGCAGATCCAATCGAGGACAGCGGAGTTCCCTGGCTATGGCCCGAACGGCCTACTTCAACAAGCCGCAGCTGCTCGGATTCACGACGGATACATTCTGTGATGTACAGGTACTTACCCCGGTGGTGCGTACAGACACAAATGAGCATTTTCTGTCTTCCACCACCACAAAGCATGTCTTCTCTAGAACAGCAGTGTTCAACCGCTGTGGCCTGAAAGATGGCCTGAAGATTCAGCTGTGCTCCTTAGCCGAGGAGATATTCCCTGATGTACCACAACTCACCCCGGTGGTGAGTACAGATCATAAATGAGCCCTTCTCTATTCCAGCATCACAAAGCAGTTCCAATCGAAGACAGCGGAGTTTTCGCGCTTTGGCCCGAAGGCCTACCCAAACAAGCTGCAGCTGTTCTCATTCACCGAGGAGATATTCCCTGATATACAGATACTTACCTGCGTTGTTCGTACAGTATATCAATCAATGAGCCTTTATCTCTCTTCCAGCACCATAAAGCAGATCCTATGGAGAATAGCCGAGTTCACTCGCTATGTCCCGACCAGGCTACCTTGACAAGATGCAGCTGTTCTCATTCACCGTGGAGCTATTTCCTGCTGGTGCCTAGAGGACACAGGTGAACCTTTATCTCTCTTCCAGCAACACTAAGCACATGCTACCTCTGAAAACAGCGGGGGTCACTCGCTAAGACCCGACCTTCGTACATGAACAAGCTGCAGCTGTACTAATTCACCGTGGAGATATTTCCTAATGTTTGCTACTTACCCCGCTGGTGCGAAGAGGACACGAGCCTTTATCTCTCTTGCAGCACGCCAACGCCGATTGAATCTAGGACAGCGGAGTTTATTCCCTATGGCCCCACGATCCTACCCTATCAAGCTGCAGCTGTAATCATTCAGCTCGCAGATATTTCCTGATACACAGCTACTTATCCGGTGGTGTAGAGAGATTATAAATGAGCCTTGATCACTCTTCCAGCACCACATAGCGATCCAATCGAGGACAGAGGAGTTCACTGTCTATGGCCCGCCCGATCAGCCTACTCTAACAAGATGCAGCTGTTCTCATTCACCGAGGAGATGTTACGTGATGTACAGCTAGTTGCCCCTGTGGTGCATACAGGATGTAAATGAACCTTTATCTCTCTTCCAGCACCACCACGCAGATTCAATCTAGGACAGCGGAGTTTACTCTCTATGGCCCGTCAGGCCTCCAATAACAAGCTGCAGCTGTTCTCATTCACTGAGAAGGTATATAGCTATTCATCTCGGTGGTGCGTAAAATACATAAATTATCCTTTATCGCTCTTCCAGCACACCAATGCAGATCTTGTCAAGGACAGCGGCGTTTACTCAATATAGCAGATCCTATGGAGGACAGTGGCGTTCACTCGCTATGGCCTGACCGGCCTACAGTACGGAGCAGCAGCTGTTCTCATTCACTCAGCAGATAGTCCCTGATATAGGCCGACTTACTCCGCTGGTGCCTACAGGACACGTGAGCCTTTATCTCTCTTCCAGCAACACAGAGCACATCCTACCTCTGAGAACAGCGGGGGTCACTCGCTAAGTCCCAACCAGCGTACATGAACAAGCTGCAGCTGTACTAATTCACCGTGGAGATATTTCCAACTTACCCCGCTGGTGCCTACAGGACCAAATGAGCAGTTATCTCTCTTCCCGAGCACAAATCAGATTCAATCGAGCACCACTGGGTTCACTCGCTAAGGCCCGCACCTCCTATCGGACCTAGCTGCATCTGTTCTCATTCTCCGAGGAGATTTCCCAGATGTCCAGCTACTTAGCCCTGTGGTGCTAACAGTACACAAATGCGCCTTTATCTCTCTTCCAGCACCACAAAGGCGAACCTGTGGAGGAAAGCGTCGTTCACTCAATAGGCCACGACCGGCATACTAGACGTAACAAGTTGTAGCTGTTCTCATTCTCCCAGGACATAGTCCCTGATAGACCGCAACTTACCCGTTGTTGCGAACAGGACATTAATGAGCCTTTATCTCTGTTCCAGCACCACAAAGCAGATCCAATCGAGGACAGCGGAGTTCCCTGGCTATGGCCCGAACGGCCTACTTCAACAAGCCGCAGCTGCTCGGATTCACGACGGATACATTCTGTGATGTACAGGTACTTACCCCGGTGGTGCGTACAGACACAAATGAGCATTTTCTGTCTTCCACCACCACAAAGCATGTCTTCTCTAGAACAGCAGTGTTCAACCGCTGTGGCCTGAAAGATGGCCTGAAGATTCAGCTGTTCTCCTTAGCCGAGGAGATATTTCCTGATGTACCACAACTCACCCCGGTGGTGAGTACAGGTCATAAATGAGCCCTTCTCTATTCCAGCATCACAAAGCAGTTCCAATCGAAGACAGCGGAGTTTTCGCGCTTTGGCCCGAAGGCCTACCCAAACAAGCTGCAGCTGTTCTCATTCACCGAGGAGATATTCCCTGATATACAGATACTTACCTGCGTTGTTCGTACAGTATATCAATGAGCCTTTATCTCTCTTCCAGCACCATAAAGCAGATCCTATGGAGAATAGCCGAGTTCACTCGCTATGTCCCGACCAGGCTACCTTAACAATATGCAGCTGTTCTCATTCACCGTGGAGCTATTTCCTGCTGGTGCCTAGAGGACACAGGTGAACCTTTATCTCTCTTCCAGCAACACTAAGCACATGCTACCTCTGAAAACAGCGGGGGTCACTCGCTAAGACCCGACCTTCGTACATGAACAAGCTGCAGCTGTACTAATTCACCGTGGAGATATTTCCTAATATATGCTACTTACACCGCTGGTGCGAAGAGGACACAAATGAGCCTTTATCTCTCTTCCAGCACGCCAACGCCGATTGAATCTAGGACAGCGGAGTTTATTCCCTATGGCCCCACGATCCTCCCTATCAAGCTGCAGCTGTAATCATTCAGCTCGGAGATATTTCCTGATATACATCTACTTACCTCCATTGTGCGTATAGCCTTTATTTCTCTTCCAGCACCTTAAAGCAGATCCCTTCGATAAGAGCGGAGTTCACTCGCAATGTTCCCACCAGGCTACCTTAACAAGCTGCAGCTGTTCTCATTCACCGTGGAGGTATTTCCTGCTATATAATTAGTTACCCCGCTGGTGTGAAGAGGACTCAAAGGAGCCTTTATCTGTCTTCCAGCACCCCTAAGCCGATTGAAACTAGGACAGCGGAGTTTAGTCGCTATGGCCCCACGAGCCTACCTATCAAGCTGCAGCTGTAATCTTTCAGCTCGGAGGTATTTTCTGATATACACCCACTTACCCGGTGGTGTAGAGAGATTATAAATGAGCCTTGATCACTCTTCCAGCACCACATAGCGATCCAATCGAGGACAGAGGAGTTCACTGTCTATGGCCCGCCCGATCAGCCTACTCTAACAAGCTGCAGCTGTTCTCATTCACTGAGAAGGTATATAGCTATTCATCTCGGTGGTGCGTAAAATACATAAATTATCCTTTATCGCTCTTCCAGCACTCAATATAGCAGATCCTATGGAGGACAGTGGCGTTCACTCGCTATGGCCTGACCGGCCTACAGTACGGAGCAGCAGCTGTTCTCATTCACTCAGCAGATAGTCCCTGATATAGGCCGACTTACTCCGCTGGTGCCTACAGGACACGTGAGCCTTAATCTCTCTTCCAGCAACACAGAGCACATCCTACCTCTGAGAACAGCGGGGGTCACTCGCTAAGTCCCAACCAGCGTACATGAACAAGCTGCAGCTGTACTAATTCACCGTGGAGATATTTCCAACTTACCCCGCTGGTGCCTACAGGACCAAATGAGCAGTTATCTCTCTTCCCGAGCACAAATCAGATTCAATCGAGCACCACTGGGTTCACTCGCTAAGGCCCGCACCTCCTATCCGACCTAGCTGCATCTGTTCTCATTCTCCGAGGAGATTTCCCAGATGTCCAGCTACTTAGCCCTGTGGTGCTAACAGTACACAAATGCGCCTTTATCTCTCTTCCAGCACCACAAAGGCGAACCTGTGGAGGAAAGCGTCGTTCACTCAATAGGCCACGACCGGCATACTAGACGTAACAAGTTGTAGCTGTTCTCATTCTCCCAGGACATAGTCCCTGATAGACCGCAACTTACCCGTTGTTGCGAACAGGACATTAATGAGCCTTTATCTCTGTTCCAGCACCACAAAGCAGATCCAATCGAGGACAGCGGAGTTCCCTGGCTATGGCCCGAACGGCCTACTTCAACAAGCCGCAGCTGCTCGGATTCACGACGGATACATTCTGTGATGTACAGGTACTTACCCCGGTGGTGCGTACAGACACAAATGAGCATTTTCTGTCTTCCACCACCACAAAGCATGTCTTCTCTAGAACAGCAGTGTTCAACCGCTGTGGCCTGAAAGATGGCCTGAAGATTCAGCTGTTCTCCTTAGCCGAGGAGATATTTCCTGATGTACCACAACTCACCCCGGTGGTGAGTACAGGTCATAAATGAGCCCTTCTCTATTCCAGCATCACAAAGCAGTTCCAATCGAAGACAGCGGAGTTTTCGCGCTTTGGCCCGAAGGCCTACCCAAACAAGCTGCAGCTGTTCTCATTCACCGAGGAGATATTCCCTGATATACAGATACTTACCTGCGTTGTTCGTACAGTATATCAATGAGCCTTTATCTCTCTTCCAGCACCATAAAGCAGATCCTATGGAGAATAGCCGAGTTCACTCGCTATGTCCCGACCAGGCTACCTTAACAATATGCAGCTGTTCTCATTCACCGTGGAGCTATTTCCTGCTGGTGCCTAGAGGACACAGGTGAACCTTTATCTCTCTTCCAGCAACACTAAGCACATGGTACCTCTGAAAACAGCGAGGGTCACTCGCTAAGACCCGACCTTCGTACATGAACAAGCTGCAGCTGTACTAATTCACCGTGGAGATATTTCCTAATATTTGCTACTTACCACGCTGGTGCGAAGAGGACACAAATGAGCCTTTATCTCTCTTCCAGCACGCCAAAGCCGATTGAATCTACGACAGCGGAGTTTATTCCTATGGCCCCACGATCCTACCTTATCAAGCTGCAGCTGTAATCATTCAGCTCGGAGATATTTCCTGATATACAGCTACTTTCCTCCATTGTGCGTGTAGCCTTTATTTCTCTTCCAGCACCTTAAAGCAGATCCCTTCGATAAGAGCGGAGTTCACTCGCAATGGTCCCACCAGGCTACCTTAACAAGCTGTAGCTGTTCTCATTCACCGTGGAGCTATTTCCTGCTATATAATTAGTTACCCCGCTGGTGTGAAGAGGACTCAAAGGAGCCTTTATCTCTCTTCCAATACCCCTAACCCAATTGAAACTAGGACAGTGGAGTTTATTCGCTATGGCCCCACGAGCCTACCTATCAAGCTGCAGCTGTATCATTCAGCTCGGAGGTATTTTCTGATATACAGCTACTTACCCGGTGGTGTAGAGAGATTATAAATGAACCTTGTTCACTCTTCCAGCACCACATAGCGATCCAATCGAGGACAGAGGAGTTCACTGTCTATGGCCCGCCCGATCAGCCTACTCTAACAAGCTGCAGCTGTTCTCATTCACCGAGGAGATGTTACGTGATGTACAGCTAGTTGCCCGTGTGGTGCACACAGGATGTAAATGAGCCTTTATCTCAATTCCAGCACCACCACGCACATTCGATCTAGGACAGCGGAGTTTACTCTCTATGGCCCGTCAGGCCTCCAATAACAATCTGCAGCTGTTCTCATTCACTGAGAAGGTATATAGCTATTCATCTCGGTGGTGCGTAAAATACATAAATTATCCTTTATCGCTCTTCCAGCACACCAATGCAGATCTTGTCAAGGACAGCGGCGATGGGCTGGGGATATAGCCTAGTGGCAAGAGTGCCCGCCTCGGATACACGAGGCCCTAGGTTCGATTCCCCAGCACCACATATACAGAAAACATCCAGAAGCGGCGCTGTGGCTCAAGTGGCAGAGTGCTAGCCTTGAGCGGGAAGAAGCCAGGGACAGTGCTCAGGCCCTGAGTCCAAGGCCCAGGACTGGCCAAAAAAAAAAAAAAAAAAAAAAAAAAAAAAAAAGAAAAGGACAGCGGCGTTTACTCAATATAGCAGATCCTATGGAGGACAGTGGCGTTCACTCGCTATGGCCTGACCGGCCTACAGTACGGAGCAGCAGCTGTTCTCATTCACTCAGCAGATAGTCCCTGATATAGGGAGACTTACCCCGCTGGTGCCTACAGGACACGTGGGCCTTTATCTCTCTTCCAGCAACACAGAGCACATCCTACCTCTGAGAACAGCGGGGGTCACTCGCTAAGTCCCAACTAGCGTACATGAACAAGCTGCAGCTGTACTAATTCACCGTGGAGATATTTCCTACTTACCCTGCTGGTGCCTACAGGACCAAATGAGCCGTTATCTCCCTTCCCGAGCACAAATCAGATTCCGAGCACCACGGGGTTCACTCGCTATGGCCCGCACCTCCTATCCGACCTAGCTGCATCTGTTCTCATTCTCCGAGGAGATTTCCCAGATGTCCAGCTACTTACCCCTGTGGTGCTAACAGTACACAAATGCGCCTTTATCTCTCTTCCAGCACCACAAAGGGGAACCTGTGGAGGAAAGCGTCGTTCACTCAATAGGCCACGACCGGCATACTAGACGTAACAAGTTGAAGCTGTTCTCATTCTCCCAGGACATATTCCCTGATAGACCGCAACTTACCCGTTGTTGCGAACAGGACATTAATGAGCCTTTATCTCTGTTCCAGCACCACAAAGCAGATCCAATAAAGGACAGCGGAGTTCCCTGGCTATGGCCCGAACGGCCTACTTCAACAAGCCGCAGCTGCTCGGACTCACGACGGATACATTCTGTGATGTACAGGTACTTACCCCGGTGGTGCGTACAGACACAAATGAGCATTTTCTGTCTTCCACCACCACAAAGCATGTCTTCTCTAGAACAGCAGTGTTCAACCGCTGTGGCCTGAAAGATGGCCAGAAGATTCAGCTGTTCTCCTTAGCCAAGGAGATATTTCCTGATGTACAACAACTCACCCAGGTGGTGAGTACAGGTCATAAATGAGCCCTTCTCTATTCCAGCATCACAAAGCAGTTCCAATCGAAGACAGCGGAGTTTTCGCGCTTTGGCCCGAAGGCATACCCAAACAAGCTGCAGCTGTTCTCATTCACCGTGGAGATATTCCCTGATATACAGATACTTACCTGCGTTGTTCGTACAGTATATCAGTGAGCCTTTATCTCTCTTCCAGCACCATAAAGCAGATCCTATGGAGAATAGCCGAGTTCACTCGCTATGTCCCGACCAGGCTACCTTAACAAGTTGCGGCTGTTCTCATTCACCGTGGAGCTATTTCCTGCTGGTGCCTAGAGGACACAGGAGAACCTTTATCTCTCTTCCAGCAACACTAAGCACATCCTACCTCTGAAAAGAGCGGGGGTCACTCGCTAAGACCCGACCTTCGTACATGAACAAGCTGCAGCTGTACTAATTCCCCGTGGAGATATTTCCTAATATATGCTACTTACACCGCTGGTGCGAAGAGGACACAAATGAGCCTTTATCTCTCTTGCAGCACGCCAACCCCGATTGAATCTAGGACAGCGGAGTTTATTCCCTATGGCCCCACGATCCTCCCTATCAAGCTGCAGCTGTAATCATTCAGCTCGGAGATATTTCCTGATATACAGCTACTTACCTCCATTGTGCGTATAGCCTTTATTTCTCTTCGAGCACCTTAAAGCAGATCCCTTCGATAAGAGCGGAGTTCACTCGCAATGTTCCCACCAGGCTACCTTAACAAGCTGCAGCTGTTCTCATTCACCGTGGAGCTATTTCCTACTATATAATTAGTTACCCCGCTGGTGTGAAGAGGACTCAAAGGAGCCTTTATCTCTCTTCCAGCACCCCTAAGCCGATTGAAACTAGGACAGCGGAGTTTAGTCGCTATGGCCGCACGAGCCTACCTATCAAGCTGCAGCTGTAATCTTTCAGCTCGGAGGTATTTTCTGATATACACCTACTTACCCGGTGGTGTAGAGAGATTATAAATGAGCCTTGATCACTCTTCCAGCACCACATAGCGATCCAATCGAGGACAGAGGAGTTCACTGTCTATGGCCCGCCCGATCAGCCTACTCTAACAAGCTGCAGCTGTTCTCATTCACTGAGAAGGTATATAGCTATTCATCTCGGTGGTGCGTAAAATACATAAATTATCCTTTATCGCTCTTCCAGCACACCAATGCAGATCTTGTCAAGGACAGCGGCGTTTACTCAATATAGCAGATCCTATGGTGGACAGTGGCGTTCACTCGCTGTGGCCTGACCGGCCTACAGTACGGAGCAGCAGCTGTTCTCATTCACTCAGCAGATAGTCCCTGATATAGGCCGACTTACCCCGCTGGTGCCTACAGGACACGTGAGCCTTTATCTCTCTTCCAGCAACACAGAGCACATCCTACCTCTGAGAACAGCGGGGGTCACTCGCTAAGTCCCAACCAGCGTACATGAACAAGCTGCAGCTGTACTAATTCACCGTGGAGATATTTCCAACTTACCCCGCTGGTGCCTACAGGACCAAATGAGCAGTTATCTCTCTTCCCGAGCACAAATCAGATTCAATCGAGCACCACGGGGTTCACTCGCTAAGGCCCGCACCTCCTATCCGACCTAGCTGCATCTGTTCTCATTCTCCGAGATTTCCCAGATGTCCAGCTACTTAGCCCTGTGGTGCTAACAGTACACAAATGCGCCTTTATCTCTCTTCCAGCACCACAAAGGCGAACCTGTGGAGGAAAGCGTCGTTCACTCAATAGGCCACGACCGGCATACTAGACGTAACAAGTTGTAGCTGTTCTCATTCTCCCAGGACATAGTCCCTGATAGACCGCAACTTACCCGTTGTTGCGAACAGGACATTAATGAGCCTTTATCTCTGTTCCAGCACCACAAAGCAGATCCAATCGAGGACAGCGGAGTTCCCTGGCTATGGCCCGAACGGCCTACTTCAACAAGCCGCAGCTGCTCGGACACACGACGGATACATTCTGTGATGTACAAGTACTTACCCCGGTGGTGCGTACAGACACAAATGAGCATTTTCTGTCTTCCACCACCACAAAGCATGTCTTCTCTAGAACAGCAGTGTTCAACCGCTGTGGCCTGAAAGATGGCCTGAAGATTCAGCTGTGCTCCTTAGCCGAGGAAATATTCCCTGATGTACCACAACTCACCCCGGTGGTGAGTACAGATCATGAATGAGCCCTTCTCTATTCCAGCATCACAAAGCAGTTCCAATCGAAGATAGCGGAGTTTTCGCGCTTTGGCCCGAAGGCCTACCCAAACAAGCTGCAGCTGTTCTCATTCACCGAGGAGATATTCCCTGATATACAGATACTTACCTGCGTTGTTCGTACAGTATATCAATGAGCCTTTATCTCTCTTCCAGCACCATAAAGCAGATCGTATGGAGAATAGCCGAGTTCACTCGCTATGTCCCGACCAGGCTACCTTAACAAGTTGCGGCTGTTCTCATTCACCGTGGAGCTATTTCCTGCTGGTGCCTAGAGGACACAGGAGAACCTTTATCTCTCTTCCAGCAACACTAAGCACATCCTACCTCTGAAAAGAGCGGGGGTCACTCGCTAAGACCCGACCTTCGTACATGAACAAGCTGCAGCTGTACTAATTCCCCGTGGAGATATTTCCTAATATATGCTACTTACACCGCTGTTGCGAAGAGGACACAAATGAGTCTTTATCTCTCTTCCAGCACGCCAAAGCCGATTGAATCTAGGACAGCGGAGTTTATTCCCTATGGCCCCACGATCCTCCCTATCAAGCTGCAGCTGTAATCATTCAGCTCGGAGATATTTCCTGATATACAGCTACTTACCTCCATTGTGCGTATAGCCTTTATTTCTCTTCGAGCACCTTAAAGCAGATCCCTTCGATAAGAGCGGAGTTCACTCGCAATGTTCCCACCAGGCTACCTTAACAAGCTGCAGCTGTTCTCATTCACCGTGGAGCTATTTCCTACTATATAATTAGTTACCCCGCTGGTGTGAAGAGGACTCAAAGGAGCCTTTATCTCTCTTCCAGCACCCCTAAGCCGATTGAAACTAGGACAGCGGAGTTTAGTCGCTATGGCCCCACGAGCCTACCTATCAAGCTGCAGCTGTAATCTTTCAGCTCGGAGGTATTTTCTGATATACACCTACTTACCCGGTGGTGTAGAGAGATTATAAATGAGCCTTGATCACTCTTCCAGCACCACATAGCGATCCAATCGAGGACAGAGGAGTTCACTGTCTATGGCCCGCCCGATCAGCCTACTCTAACAAGCTGCAGCTGTTCTCATTCACTGAGAAGGTATATAGCTATTCATCTCGGTGGTGCGTAAAATACATAAATTATCCTTTATCGCTCTTCCAGCACACCAATGCAGATCTTGTCAAGGACAGCGGCGTTTACTCAATATAGCAGATCCTATGGAGGACAGTGGCGTTCACTCGCTATGGCCTGACCGGCCTACAGTACGGAGCAGCAGCTGTTCTCATTCACTCAGCAGATAGTCCCTGATATAGGCCGACATACTCCGCTGGTGCCTACAGGACACGTGAGCCTTTATCTCTCTTCCAGCAACACAGAGCACATCCTACCTCTGAGAACAGCGGGGGTCACTCGCTAAGTCCCAACCAGCGTACATGAACAAGCTGCAGCTGTACTAATTCACCGTGGAGATATTTCCAACTTACCCCGCTGGTGCCTATAGGACCAAATGAGCAGTTATCTCTCTTCCCGAGCACAAATCAGATTCAATCGAGCACCACGGGGTTCACTCGCTAAGGCCCGCACCTCCTATCCGACCTAGCTGCATCTGTTCTCATTCTCCGAGATTTCCCAGATGTCCAGCTACTTAGCCCTGTGGTGCTAACAGTACACAAATGCGCCTTTATCTCTCTTCCAGCACCACAAAGGCGAACCTGTGGAGGAAAGCGTCGTTCACTCAATAGGCCACGACCGGCATACTAGACGTAACAAGTTGTAGCTGTTCTCATTCTCCCAGGACATAGTCCCTGATAGACCGCAACTTACCCGTTGTTGCGAACAGGACATTAATGAGCCTTTATCTCTGTTCCAGCACCACAAAGCAGATCCAATCGAGGACAGCGGAGTTCCCTGGCTATGGCCCGAACGGCCTACTTCAACAAGCCGCAGCTGCTCGGATTCACGACGGATACATTCTGTGATGTACAGGTACTTACCCCGGTGGTGCGTACAGACACAAATGAGCATTTTCTGTCTTCCACCACCACAAAGCATGTCTTCTCTAGAACAGCAGTGTTCAACCGCTGTGGCCTGAAAGATGGCCTGAAGATTCAGCTGTGCTCCTTAGCCGAGGAGATATTCCCTGATGTACCACAACTCACCCCGGTGGTGAGTACAGGTCATAAATGAGCCCTTCTCTATTCCAGCATCACAAAGCAGTTCCAATCGAAGACATCGGAGTTTTCGCGCTTTGGCCCGAAGGCCTACCCAAACAAGCTGCAGCTGTTCTCATTCACCGAGGAGATATTCCCTGATATACAGATACTTACCTGCGTTGTTCGTACAGTATATCAATGAGCCTTTATCTCTCTTCCAGCACCATAAAGCAGATCCTATGGAGAATAGCCGAGTTCACTCGCTATGTCCCGACCAGGCTACCTTAACAAGTTGCGGCTGTTCTCATTCACCGTGGAGCTATTTCCTGCTGGTGCCTAGAGGACACAGGAGAACCTTTATCTCTCTTCCAGCAACACTAAGCACATCCTACCTCTGAAAAGAGCGGGGGTCACTCGCTAAGACCCGACCTTCGTACATGAACAAGCTGCAGCTGTACTAATTCACCGTGGAGATATTTCCTAATATATGCTACTTACACCGCTGGTGCGAAGAGGACACAAATGAGCCTTTATCTCTCTTCCAGCACGCCAACGCCGATTGAATCTAGGACAGCGGAGTTTATTCCCTATGGCCCCACGATCCTCCCTATCAAGCTGCAGCTGTAATCATTCAGCTCGGAGATATTTCCTGATATACAGCTACTTACCTCCATTGTGCGTATAGCCTTTATTTCTCTTCGAGCACCTTAAAGCAGATCCCTTCGAGAAGAGCGGAGTTCAGTCGTAATGTTCCCACCAGGCTACCTTAACAAGCTGCAGCTGTTCTCATTCACCGTGGAGCTATTTCCTGCTATATAATTAGTTACCCGCTGGTGTGAAGAGGACTCAAAGGAGCCTTTATCTCTCTTCCAGCACCCCTAAGCCGATTGAAACTAGGACAGCGGAGTTTAGTCGCTATGGCCCCACGAGCCTACCTATCAAGCTGCAGCTGTAATCTTTCAGCTCGGAGGTATTTTCTGATATACACCTACTTACCCGGTGGTGTAGAGAGATTATAAATGAGCCTTGATCACTCTTCCAGCACCACATAGCGATCTAATCGAGGACAGAGGAGTTCACTGTCTATGGCCCGCCCGATCAGCCTACTCTAACAAGCTGCAGCTGTTCTCATTCACTGAGAAGGTATATAGCTATTCATCTCGGTGGTGCCTAAAATACATAAATTATCCTTTATCGCTCTTCCAGCACACCAATGCAGATCTTGTCAAGGACAGCGGCGTTTACTCAATATAGCAGATCCTATGGAGGACAGTGGCGTTCACTCGCTATGGCCTGACCGGCCTACAGTACGGAGCAGCAGCTGTTCTCATTCACTCAGGAGATAGTCCCTGATATAGGCCGACTTACCCCGCTGGTGCCTACAGGACACGTGAGCCTTTATCTCTCTTCCAGCAACACAGAGCACATCCTACCTCTGAGAACAGCGGATGTCACTCGCTAAGTCGCAACCAGCGTACATGAACAAGCTGCAGCTGTACTAATTCACCGTGGAGATATTTCCTACTTACCCCGCTGGTGCCTACAGGACCAAATGAGCAGTTATCTCTCTTCCCGAGCACAAATCAGATGCAATCGAGCACCACTGGGTTCACTCGCTATGGCCCGCACCTCCTATCCGACCTAGCTGCATCTGTTCTCATTCTCCGAGGAGATTTCCCAGATGTCCAGCTACTTAGCCCTGTGGTGCTAACAGTACACAAATGCGCCTTTATCTCTCTTCCAGCACCACAAAGGCGAACCTGTGGAGGAAAGCGTCGTTCACTCAATAGGCCACGACCGACATACTAGACGTAACAAGTTGTAGCTGTTCTCATTCTCCCAGGACATATTCCCAGATAGACCGCAACTTACCCGTTGTTGCGAACAGGACATTAATGAGCCTTTATCTCTGTTCCAGCACCACAAAGCAGATCCAATCGAGGACAGCGGAGTTCCCTGGCTATGGCCCGAACGGCCTACTTCAACAAGCCGCAGCTGCTCGGATTCACGACGGATACATTCTGTGATGTACAGGTACCTACCCCGGTGGTGCGTACAGACACAAATGAGCATTTTCTGTCTTCCACCACCACAAAGCATGTCTTCTCTAGAACAGCAGTGTTCAACCGCTGTGGCCTGAAAGATGGCCTGAAGATTCAGCTGCTCTCCTTAGCCGAGGAGATATTTCCTGATGTACCACAACTCACCCCGGTGGTGAGTACAGATCATAAATGAGCCCTTCTCTATTCCAGCATCACAAAGCAGTTCCAATCGAAGAGAGCGGAGTTTTCGCGCTTTGGCCCGAAGGCCTACCCAAACAAGCTGCAGCTGTTCTCATTCACCCAGGAGATATTCCCTGATATACAGATACTTACCTGCGTTGTTCGTACAGTATATCAATGAGCCTTTATCTCTCTTCCAGCACCATAAAGCAGATCGTATGGAGAATAGCCGAGTTCACTCGCTATGTCCCGACCAGGCTACCTTAACAAGTTGCGGCTGTTCTCATTCACCGTGGAGCTATTTCCTGCTGGTGCCTAATAAATTCAGTACTTCCTGGTATGGTTACTGTACTGGTAACTCCCCAAAAGAATCTGGATTATGGTGAGGGAACAGAGAAAAAAGCTCATTTAGGACCTGCACTTACGAAGGGGTAGCCAGCTGTATATCAGGGAGTAAACCTTCTGAGAATAAAAACAGCTGGAGCTTGTTAAGGTAATTACACAGGGGAAAGGATAATGTACTGGGAACTCCTCAGATTAATCTTATTTGTGATGAGGGGTGAGAGATAAAAGATCATTTAGGAACGACATGAACATGCTGCGTAGGTAGGTGTTTATCAGTAAATATCTCCACTGAGATTAAGAAAAGCAGTAGCTTAATAAATTAAGTACTTCCTGGTATGGTTACTGTACTGGTAACTCCCCAAAAGAATCTGGATTTTGGTGAGGGAAGAGAGAAAAAAGCTCATTTAGGACCTGCACTTACGAAGGGGGTAGGCAGCTGTATATCAGGGAGTATCGCTTCTGAGAATAAAAACAGCTGGAGCTGGTTAAGGTAATTACACAGGGGAAAGGATAATGTACTGGGAACTCCTCAGAAGAATCTGATTTGTTGTGAGGAGAGAGAGATAAAAGCCTCATTTCGGAACGACATGAACATGCTGCATACGTAGCTGTTTATCAGTAAATATCTCCACTGAGATTAAGCAAAGCAGTAGCTTAATAAATTAAGTACTTCCGGGTATGGATATTGTACTGGTAACTCCCCAAAAGAATCTGGATTGTGGTGAGGGAACAGATAAAAAAGCTCATTTAGGACCTGCTCTTACGAAGCGGGTAGGCACCTGTATATCAGGGAGTAAAACTTCTGAGAATAAAAACAGCTGGAGCTTGTTAAGGTAATTACACAGGGGAAAGGATAATGTACTGGGAACTCCTCAGAAGAATCTGATTTGTGGTGAGGGGAGAGAGGTAAAAGCTCATTTAGGAACGACATGAACATGCTGCATAGGTAGCTGTTTATCAGTAAATATCTCCACTGAGATTAAGAAAAGCAGTAGCTTAATAAATTAAGAACTTCCTGGTATGGTTACTGTACTGGTAACTCCCCAAAAGAATCTGGATTGTGGTGAGGGAACAGAGAAAAAAGCTCATATAGGACCTGCACTTACGAAGGTGGTAGGCAGCTGTATATCAGGGAGTAAACCTTCTGAGAATAAAAACAGCTGGAGCTTGTTAAGGTAATTACACAGGGGAAAGGATATTGTACTGGGAACTCCTCAGAAGAATCTGATTTGTGGTGAGGGGAGAGAGATAAAAGCTCATTTAGGAACGACATGAACGTGCTGCGTAGGTAGCTGTTTATCAGTAAATATCTCCACTGAGATTAAGAAAAGCAGTAGCTTAATAAATTAAGTACTTCCTGGTATGGTTACTGTACTGGTAACTCCCCAAACGAATCTGGATTGTGGTGAGGGAACAGAAAAAAAAGCTCATTTAGGACCTGCACTTACGAAGGGGGTAGGGAGCTGTATATCAGGGAGTAAACATTCTGAGAATAAAAACAGCTGGAGCTTGTTAAGGTAATTACACAGGGGAAAGGATAATGTACTGGGAACTCCTCAGAAGAATCTGATATGTGATGAGGGGAGAGAGATAAAAGCTCATTTAGGAACGAAATGAAAATGCTGCGTAGGTAGCTGTTTATCAGTAAATATCTCCACTGAGATTAAGAAAAGCAGTAGCTTAATAAATTAAGTACTTCCTGGCATGGTTACTGTACTGGTAACTCCCCAAAAGAATCTGGATTGTGGTGAGGGAACAGAGAAAAAAGCTCATTTAGGACCTGCACTTACGAATGGGGGTAGGCAGCTGTATATCAGGGAGTATCGCTTCTGAGAATAAAAACAGCTGGAGCTTGTTAAGATAATTACACAGGGGAAAGGATAATGTACTGGGAACTCCTCAGAAAAATCTGTTTGGGGTGAGGGTAGAGAGATAAAAGCTCATTTAGGAACAACATGTACATGCTGCATACGTAGCTGGTTATCAGTAAATATCTCCACTGAGATTAAGAAAAGCAGTAGCATAATAAATTAAGTACTTCCTGGTATGGATACTGTACTGGTAACTCCCCAAAAGAATCTGGATTGTGGTGAGGGAACAGAGAAAAAAGCTCATTTAGGACCTGTACTTACGAAGGGGGTAGGCAGCTGTATATCACGGAGTAAACCTTCTGAGAATAAAAACAGCTGGAGCTTGTTGAGGTAATTACACAGGGGAAAGGATAATGTACTGGGAACTCCTCAGAAGAATCTGAATTGTGGTGAGGGGAGAGAGATAAAAGCTCATTTAGGAACGACATGAACATGCTGGGTATGTAGCTGTTTATCAGTAAATATCTCCACTGAGATTAAGAAAAGCAGTAGCTTAATAAATTAAGTACTTCCTGGTATGGTTACTGTACTGGTAACTCCCCAAAATAATCTGGATTGTGGTGAGGGAACAGAGAAAAAAGCTCATTTAGGACCTGCACTTACGAAGGGGGTAGGCAGCTGTATATCAGGGAGTAAACCTTCTGAGAATAAAAACAGCTAGAGCTTGTTAAGGTAATTACACAGGGGAAAGGATAATGTACTGGGAACTCCACAGAAGAATCTGATTTGTGGTGAGGGGAGAGAGATAAAAGCTCATTTAGGAACGACATGAACATGCTGCGTAGGTAGCTGTTTATCAGTAAATATCTCCACTGAGATTAAGAAAAGCAGTAGCTTAATAAATTAAGTACATCCTGGTATGGTTACTGTACTGGTAACTCCCCAAACGTATCTGGATTGTGGTGAGGGAACAGAGAAAAAAGCTCATTTAAGACCTGCACTTACGAAGGGGGTAGGCAGCTGTATATCAGGGAGTAAACCTTCTGAGAATAAAAACAGCTGGAGCTAGTTAAGGTAATTACACAGGGGAAAGGATAATGTACTGGGAACTCCTCAGAGGAATCTGATTTGTGGTGAGGGGAGAGAGATAAAAGCTCATTTATGAACGACATGAACATGCTGCGTAGGTAGCTGTTTATCAGTAAATATCTCCACTGAGATTAAGAAAAGCAGTAGCTTAATAAATTAAGTACTTCCTGGTATGGTTACTGTACTGCTAATTCCCCAAAAGAATCTGGATTGTGGTGAGGGAACAGAGAAAAAAGCTCATTTAGGACCTGCATTACGAAGGGGGTAGGCAGCTGTGTATCAGGGAGTAAACCTTCTGAGAATAAAAACAGCTGGAGCTTGTTAAGGTAATTACACAGGGGAAAGGATAATGTACCGCGAACTCCTCAGAAGAATCTGATTTGTGGTGAGGGGAGAGACATAAAAGCTCATTTAGGAACGACATGAACATGCTGCGTATGTAGCTGTTTATCAGTAAATATCTCCACTGAGATTAAGAGAAGCAGTAGCTTAATAAATTAAGTACTTCCTGGTATGGATACTGTACTGGTAACTCCCCAAATGAATCTGGATTGTGGTTAGGGAACAGAGAAAAAAGCTCATTGAGGACCTGCACTTACGAAGGGGGTAGGCAGCTGTATATCAGGGAGTAAACCTTCTGAGAATGAAAACAGCTGGAGCTTGTTAAGGTAATTACACAGGGGAAAGGATAAAGTACTGGGAACTCCTTAGAAGAATCTGATTTGTGGTGAGGGGAGAGAGATAAAACCTCATTTAGGAACGACATGAACATGCTGCGTAGGTACCTGTTTATCAGCAAATATCTCCACTGAGATTAAGAAAAGCAGTAGCTTAGTAAATTAAGTACTTCCTGGTATGGTTACTGTACTGGTAACTCCCCAAAAGTATCTGGATTGTGGTGAGGGAACAGAGAAAAAAGCTCATTTAGGACCTGAAATTACGAAGGGGGTAGGCAGCTGTATATCAGGGAGTATCGCTTCTGAGAATAAAAACAGCTGGAGCTTGTTAAGGGAATTACACAGGGGAAAGGATAATGTACTGGGAACTCCTCAGAAGAATCTGTTTGGGGTGAGGGGAGAGAGATAAAAGCTCATTTAGGAACAACATGTACATGCTGCATACGTAGCTGGTTATCAGTAAATATCTCCACTGAGATTAAGAAAAGCAGTAGCTTAATAAATTAAGTACTTCCTGGTATGGACACTGTACTGGTAACTCCCCAAAAGAATCTGGATTGTGGTGAGGGAACAGAGAAAAAAGCTCATTTAGGAACGACATGAACATGCTGCGTAGGTAGCTGTTTATCAGTAAATATCGCCACTGAGATTATGAAAAGCAGTAGCTTAATAAATTAAGTACTTCCTGGTATGGTTACTGTACTGGTAACTCCCCAAAAGAATCTGGATTGTGGTGAGGGAACAGAGAAAAAAGCTCATTTATGACCTGCACTTACGAAGGGGGTAGGCAGTTGTATATCAGGGAGTAAACCTTCTGAGAATAAAAACAGCTGGAGCTTGTTAAGGTAATTACACAGGGGAAAGGATAATGTACTGGGAACTCCACAGAAGAATCTGATTTGTGGTGAGGGGAGAGAGATAATAGCTCATTTAGGAACGACATGAACATGCTGCGTAGGTAGCTGTTTATCAGTAAATATCTCCACTGAGATTAAGAAAAGCAGTAGCTTAATAAATTAAGTACTTCCTGGTATGTTTACTGTACTGGTAACTCCCCAAAAGTATCCGGATTGTGGTGAGGGAACAGAGAAAAAAGCTCATTTAGGATCTGCAATTACGAAGGGTGTAGGCAGCTGTATATCAGGGAGTAAACCTTCTGAGAATAAAAACAGCTGGAGCTTGTTAAGGTAATTACACAGGGGCAAGGATAATGTACTGGGAACTCCTCAGTAGAATCAGATTTGTGGTGAGGGGAGAGAGATAAAAGCTCATTTATGAACGACATGAACATGCTGCGTAGGTAGCTGTTTATCAGTAAATATCTCCACTGAGATTAAGAAAAGCAGTAGCTTAATAAATTAAGTACTGCCTGGTACGGTTACTGTACTGGTAACTCCCCAAAAGAATCTGGATTGTGGTGAGGGATCAGAGAAAGAAGCTCATTTAGGACCTGCACTTACGAAGGGGGTAGGCAGCTGTATATCAGGGAGTAAACCTTCTGACAATAAAAACAGCTGGAGCTTGTTAAGGTAATTACACAGGGGCAAGGATATTGTACAGGGAACTCCTCAGAAGAATCTGATTTGTGGTGAGGGGAGAGAGATAAAAGCTCATTTAGGAACGACAAGAACATGCTGCGTAGGTAGCTGTTTATCAGTAAATATCTCCACTGAGATTAAGAAAAGCAGTAGCTTAATAAATTAAGTACTTCCTGGTATGGTTACTGTACTGGTAACTCCCCAAAAGAATCTGGATTGTGGTGAGGGAACAGAGAAAAAAGCTCATTTAGGACCTGCACTTACGAAGGGGGTAGGCAGCTGTATATCAGGGAGTAAACCTTATGAGAATAAAAACAGCTGGAGCTTGTTAAGGTAATTACACAGCGGAAAGGATAATGTACTGGGAACCCCTCAGAAGAATCTGATTTGTGGTGAGGGGAGAGAGATAAAAGCTCATTTAGGAACGACATGAACATGATGCGTAGGTAGCTGTTTATCAGTAAATATCTCCACTGAGATTATGAAAAGCAGTAGCTTAATAAATTAAGTACTTCCTGGTATGGTTACTGTACTGGTAACTCCCCAAAAGAATCTGGATTGTGGTGAGGGAACAGAGAAAAAAGCTCATTTAGGAACGACATGAACATGCTGCGTAGGTAGCTGTTTATCAGTAAATATCTCCACTGAGATTAAGAAAAGCAGTAGGTTAATAAATTAAGTACTTCCTGGTATGGTTACTGTACTGGTAACTCCCCAAAAGAATTTGGATTGTGGTGAGGGAACAGAGAAAAAAGATCATTTAGGACCTGTACTCACGAAGGGGGTAGGCAGCTGTTTATCAGGGAGTGAACATTCTGAGAATAAAAGCAGCTGGAGCTTGTTTAGGTAATTACACAGGGGAAGTTATAATATACTGGGAATTCCTCAGAAGAATCTGATTTGTGGTAAGAGGAGAGAGAAAAAAGCTCATTTAGGAACGAAATGAACATGCTGCATACGTAGCTGTTTATCAGTAAATATCTCCACTGAGATTAAGAAAAGCAGTAGCTTAATAAATTAAGTACTTCCTGGTATGGATACTGTACTGGTAACTCCCCAAAAGAATCTGGATTGTGGTGAGGGAAGAGAGAAAAAAGCTCATTTAGGAACGACATGAACATGCTGCGTAGGTAGATGTTTATCAGGAAATATCTCCACTGAGATTAAGAGAAGCAGTAGCTTAAAAAATTAAGTACTTCCTGGTATGGTTACTGTACTGGTACCTCCCCAAAAGAATCTGGATTGTGGTGAGGGAACAGAGAAAAAAGCTCATTTAGGACCTGCAATTACGAGGGGGTAGGCAGCTGTATATCAGGGAGTAAACCTTCTGAGAATAAAAACAGCTGGAGCTTGTTAAGGTAATTACACAGGGGAAGGATAATATACTGGGAACTCCTCAGAACAATCTGATTTGTGGTGAGGGGAGAGAGATAAAAGCTCATTTAGGAACGACATGAACATGATGCGTAGGTAGCTGTTTATCAGTAAATATCTCCACTGAGATTAAGAAAGGCAGTAGCTTAATAAATTAAGTACTTCCTGGTATGGTTACTGTACTGGTAACTCCCCAAAAGAATCTGGATTGTGGTGAGGGAACAGAAAATAGCTCATTTATGACCTGCACTTACGAAGGGGGTAGGTGGCTGTATATCAGGGAGTATCGCTTCTGAGAATAAGAACAGCTGGAGCTTGTTAAGGTAATTACACAGGGGAAAGGATAATGTACTGGGAATTCCTCAGAAGAATCTGATTTGTGGTAAGGGGAGAGAGAAAAAAGCTCATTTAGGAACGAAATGAATATGCTGCATACGTAGCTGTTTATCAGTAAATATCTCCACTGATATTAAGAAAAGCAGTAGCTTAATAAATTAAGTACTTCCTGGTATGGATACTGTACTGGTAACTCCCCAAAAGAATCTGGATTGTGGTGAGGGAAGAGAGAACAAAGCTCATTTAGGAACGACATGAACATGCTGCGAAGGTAGATGTTTATCAGTAAATATCTCCACTGAGATTATGAAAAGCAGTAGCTTAATAAATTAAGTACTTCCTGGTATGGTTACTGTACTGGTAACTCCCCAAAAGAATCTGGATTGTGGTGAGGGAACAGAGAAAAAAGCTCATTTAGGACCTGCACTTACGAAGGGGGTACGCAGCTGTATATCAGGGAGTAAACCTTCTGAGAATAAAAACAGCTGGAGCTTGTTAAGTAATTACACAGGTGAAGGATAATGTACTGGGAAGTCCTCAGAACAATCTGATTTGTGGTGAGGGTAGAGAGATAAAAGCTCATTTAGGAACAACATGAACATGCTGCATACGTAGCTGTTTATCAGTAAATATCTCCACTGAGATTAAGAAAAGCAGTAGCTTAATAAATTAAGTACTTCCTGGTATGGATACTGTACTTGTAACTCCCCAAAGAATCTGGATTGTGGTGAGGGAAGAGAGAAAAAAGCTCATTTAGGAACGACATGACCATGCTGCGTAGGTAGCTGTTTATCAGTAAATATCTCCACTGAGATTAAGAAAAGCAGTAGGTTAATAAATTAAGTACTTCCTGGTATGGTTACTGTACTGGTAACTCCCCAAAAGAATCTGGATTGTGGTGAAGGAACAGAGAAAAAAGCTCATTTAGGACCTGCACTTACGAAGGGGTTAGGCAGCTGTATATCAGGGAGTAAACCTTCTGAGAATAAAAACAGCTGGAGCTTGTTAAGGTAATTACACAGGGGAAAGGATAATGTACCGGGAACTCCTCAGAAGAATCTGATTTGTGGTGAGGGGAGAGAGATAAAAGCTCATTTAGGAACGACATGAACATGCTGCGTAGGTAGCTGTTTATCAGTAAATATCTCCACTGAGATTAAGAAAAGCAGTAGCTTAATAAATTAAGTACTTCCTGGTATGGTTACTGTACTGGTAACTCCCCAAAAGAATCTGGATTGTGGTGAGGGAACAGAGAAAAAAGCTCATTTAGGACCTGCACTTACGAAGGGGGTAGGCAGCTGTATATCAGGGAGTAAACGTTCTGAGAATAAAAACAGCTGGAGCTTGTTAAGGTAATTACACAGGGGAAAGGGTAATGTACTGGGAACTCCTCAGAAGAATCTGATTTGTGGTGAGGGGAGAGAGATAAAAGCTCATTTAGGAACGACATGAACATGCTGCGTAGGTAGCTGTTTATCAGTAAATATCTCCACTGAGATTAAGAAAAGCAGTAGCTTAATAAATTAAGTACTTCCTGGTATGGATACTGTACTTGTAACTCCCCAAAGAATCTGGATTGTGGTGAGGGAAGAGAGAAAAAAGCTCATTTAGGAACGACATGACCATGCTGCGTAGGTAGCTGTTTATCAGTAAATATCTCCACTGAGATTAAGAAAAGCAGTAGGTTAATAAATTAAGTACTTCCTGGTATGGTTACTGTACTGGTAACTCCCCAAAAGAATCTGGATTGTGGTGAAGGAACAGAGAAAAAAGCTCATTTAGGACCTGCACTTACGAAGGGGTTAGGCAGCTGTATATCAGGGAGTAAACCTTCTGAGAATAAAAACAGCTGGAGCTTGTTAAGGTAATTACACAGGGGAAAGGATAATGTACCGGGAACTCCTCAGAAGAATCTGATTTGTGGTGAGGGGAGAGAGATAAAAGCTCATTTAGGAACGACATGAACATGCTGCGTAGGTAGCTGTTTATCAGTAAATATCTCCACTGAGATTAAGAAAAGCAGTAGCTTAATAAATTAAGTACTTCCTGGTATGGTTACTGTACTGGTAACTCCCCAAAAGAATCTGGATTGTGGTGAGGGAACAGAGAAAAAAGCTCATTTAGGACCTGCACTTACGAAGGGGGTAGGCAGCTGTATATCAGGGAGTAAACGTTCTGAGAATAAAAACAGCTGGAGCTTGTTAAGGTAATTACACAGGGGAAAGGGTAATGTACTGGGAACTCCTCAGAAGAATCTGATTTGTGGTGAGGGGAGAGAGATAAAAGCTCATTTAGGAACGACATGAACATGCTGCGTAGGTAGCTGTTTATCAGTAAATATCTCCACTGAGATTAAGAAAAGCAGTAGCTTAATAAATTAAGTACTTCCTGGTATGGTAACTGTACTGGTAACTCCCCAAAAGAATCTGGATTGTGGTGAGGGAACAGAGAAAAAAGCTCATTTAGGACCTGCACTTACGAAGGGGGTAGGCAGCTGTATATCAGGGAGTAAAGCTTCTGACAATAAAAACAGCTGGAGCTTGTTAAGGTAATTACACAGGGGAAAGGATAATATACTGGGAACTCCTCAGAAGAATCTGATTTGTGGTGAGGGGAGAGAGATAAAAGCTCATATAGGAACGACATGAACATGCTGCGTAGGTAGCTGTTTATCAGTAAATATCTCCACTGAGATTAAGAAAAGCAGTAGCTTAATAAATTAAGTACTTCCTCGAATGGTTACTGTACTGGTAACTCCCCAAAAGAATCTGGATTGTGGTGAGGGAACAGAGAAAAAAGCTCATTTAGGACCTGCACTTTCGAAGTGGGTATTCAGCTGTATATCAGGGAGTAAACCTTCTGAGAATAAAAACAGCTGGAGCTTGTTAAGGTAATTACACAGGGGAAAGGATATTGTACTGGGAACTCCTCAGAAGAATCTGATTTGTGGTGAGGGGAGAGAGATAAAAGCTCATTTAGGAACGACATGAACATGCTGCGTAGATAGCTGTTTATCAGTAAATATCTCCACTGAGATTAAGAAAAGCAGTAGCTTAATAAATTAAGTACTTCCTGGTATGGTTACTGTACTGGTAACTCCCCAAAAGAATATGGATTGTGGTGAGGGAACAGACAAAAAAGCTCATTTAGGACCTGCACTTACGAAGGGGTTAGGCAGCTGTATATCAAGGAGTAAACCTTCTGAGAATAAAAACCGCTGGAGCTTATGAAGGTAATTACACAGGGGAAAGGATAATGTACTGGGATCTCCTCAGAAGAATCTGATTTGTGGTGAGGGGAGAGAGATAAAAGCTCATTTAGGAACGACATGAACATGCTGCGTAGGTAGCTGTTTATCAGTAAATATCTCCACTGAGATTAAGAAAAGCAGTAGCTTAATAAATTAAGTACTTCCTGGTATGGTTACTGTACTGGTAACTCCCCAAAAGAATCTGGATTGTGGTGAGGGAACAGAGAAAAAAGCTCATTTAGGACCTGCACTTACGAAGGGGGTAGGCAGCTGTATATCAGGGAGTAAACCTTATGAGAATAAAAACAGCTGGAGCTTGTTAAGGTAATTACACAGCGGAAAGGATAATGTACTGGGAACCCCTCAGAAGAATCTGATTTGTGGTGAGGGTAGAGAGATAAAAGCTCATTTAGGAACAACATGAACATGCTGCATACGTAGCTGTTTATCAGTAAATATCTCCACTGAGATTAAGAAAAGCAGTAGCTTAATAAATTAAGTACTTCCTGGTATGGATACTGTACTTGTAACTCCCCAAAGAATCTGGATTGTGGTGAGGGAAGAGAGAAAAAAGCTCATTTAGGAACGACATGACCATGCTGCGTAGGTAGCTGTTTATCAGTAAATATCTCCACTGAGATTAAGAAAAGCAGTAGGTTAATAAATTAAGTACTTCCTGGTATGGTTACTGTACTGGTAACTCCCCAAAAGAATCTGGATTGTGGTGAAGGAACAGAGAAAAAAGCTCATTTAGGACCTGCACTTACGAAGGGGTTAGGCAGCTGTATATCAGGGAGTAAACCTTCTGAGAATAAAAACAGCTGGAGCTTGTTAAGGTAATTACACAGGGGAAAGGATAATGTACCGGGAACTCCTCAGAAGAATCTGATTTGTGGTGAGGGGAGAGAGATAAAAGCTCATTTAGGAACGACATGAACATGCTGCGTAGGTAGCTGTTTATCAGTAAATATCTCCACTGAGATTAAGAAAAGCAGTAGCTTAATAAATTAAGTACTTCCTGGTATGGTTACTGTACTGGTAACTCCCCAAAAGAATCTGGATTGTGGTGAGGGAACAGAGAAAAAAGCTCATTTAGGACCTGCACTTACGAAGGGGGTAGGCAGCTGTATATCAGGGAGTAAACGTTCTGAGAATAAAAACAGCTGGAGCTTGTTAAGGTAATTACACAGGGGAAAGGGTAATGTACTGGGAACTCCTCAGAAGAATCTGATTTGTGGTGAGGGGAGAGAGATAAAAGCTCATTTAGGAACGACATGAACATGCTGCGTAGGTAGCTGTTTATCAGTAAATATCTCCACTGAGATTAAGAAAAGCAGTAGCTTAATAAATTAAGTACTTCCTGGTATGGTAACTGTACTGGTAACTCCCCAAAAGAATCTGGATTGTGGTGAGGGAACAGAGAAAAAAGCTCATTTAGGACCTGCACTTACGAAGGGGGTAGGCAGCTGTATATCAGGGAGTAAAGCTTCTGACAATAAAAACAGCTGGAGCTTGTTAAGGTAATTACACAGGGGAAAGGATAATATACTGGGAACTCCTCAGAAGAATCTGATTTGTGGTGAGGGGAGAGAGATAAAAGCTCATATAGGAACGACATGAACATGCTGCGTAGGTAGCTGTTTATCAGTAAATATCTCCACTGAGATTAAGAAAAGCAGTAGCTTAATAAATTAAGTACTTCCTCGAATGGTTACTGTACTGGTAACTCCCCAAAAGAATCTGGATTGTGGTGAGGGAACAGAGAAAAAAGCTCATTTAGGACCTGCACTTTCGAAGTGGGTATTCAGCTGTATATCAGGGAGTAAACCTTCTGAGAATAAAAACAGCTGGAGCTTGTTAAGGTAATTACACAGGGGAAAGGATATTGTACTGGGAACTCCTCAGAAGAATCTGATTTGTGGTGAGGGGAGAGAGATAAAAGCTCATTTAGGAACGACATGAACATGCTGCGTAGATAGCTGTTTATCAGTAAATATCTCCACTGAGATTAAGAAAAGCAGTAGCTTAATAAATTAAGTACTTCCTGGTATGGTTACTGTACTGGTAACTCCCCAAAAGAATATGGATTGTGGTGAGGGAACAGACAAAAAAGCTCATTTAGGACCTGCACTTACGAAGGGGTTAGGCAGCTGTATATCAAGGAGTAAACCTTCTGAGAATAAAAACCGCTGGAGCTTATGAAGGTAATTACACAGGGGAAAGGATAATGTACTGGGATCTCCTCAGAAGAATCTGATTTGTGGTGAGGGGAGAGAGATAAAAGCTCATTTAGGAACGACATGAACATGCTGCGTAGGTAGCTGTTTATCAGTAAATATCTCCACTGAGATTAAGAAAAGCAGTAGCTTAATAAATTAAGTACTTCCTGGTATGGTTACTGTACTGGTAACTCCCCAAAAGAATCTGGATTGTGGTGAGGGAACAGAGAAAAAAGCTCATTTAGGACCTGCACTTACGAAGGGGGTAGGCAGCTGTATATCAGGGAGTAAACCTTATGAGAATAAAAACAGCTGGAGCTTGTTAAGGTAATTACACAGCGGAAAGGATAATGTACTGGGAACCCCTCAGAAGAATCTGATTTGTGGTGAGGGGAGAGAGATAAAAGCTCATTTAGGAACGACATGAACATGATGCGTAGGTAGCTGTTTATCAGTAAATATCTCCACTGAGATTAAGAAAAGCAGTAGCTTAATAAATTAAGTACTTCCTGGTATGGTTACTGTACTGGTAACTCCCCAAAAGAATCTGGATTGTGGTGAGGGAACAGAGAAAAAAGCTCATTTAGGAACGACATGAACATGCTGCGTAGGTAGCTGTTTATCAGTAAATATCTCCACTGAGATTAAGAAAAGCAGTAGGTTAATAAATTAAGTACTTCCTGGTATGGTTACTGTACTGGTAACTCCCCAAAAGAATTTGGATTGTGGTGAGGGAACAGAGAAAAAAGCTCATTTAGGACCTGTACTCACGAAGGGGGTAGGCAGCTGTTTATCAGGGAGTGAACATTCTGAGAATCAAAGCAGCTGGAGCTTGTTTAGGTAATTACACAGGGGAAGTTATAATATACTGGGAATTCCTCAGAAGAATCTGATTTGTGGTAAGGGGAGAGAGAAAAAAGCTCATTTAGGAACGAAATGAACATGCTGCATACGTAGCTGTTTATCAGTAAATATCTCCACTGAGATTAAGAAAAGCAGTAGCTTAATAAATTAAGTACTTCCTGGTATGGATACTGTACTGGTAACTCCCCAAAAGAATCTGGATTGTGGTGAGGGGAGAGAGATAAAAGCTCATTTAGGAACGACATGAACATGATGCGTAGGTAGCTGTTTATCAGTAAATATCTCCACTGAGATTAAGAAAGGCAGTAGCTTAATAAATTAAGTACTTCCTGGTATGGTTACTGTACTGGTAACTCCCCAAAAGAATCTGGATTGTGGTGAGGGAACAGAAAATAGCTCATTTATGACCTGCACTTACGAAGGGGGTAGGCGGCTGTATATCAGGGAGTATCGCTTCTGAGAATAAGAAAAGCTGGAGCTTGTTAAGGTAATTACACAGGGGAAAGGATAATGTACTGGGAATTCCTCAGAAGAATCTGATTTGTGGTAAGGGGAGAGAGAAAAAAGCTCATTTAGGAACGAAATGAATATGCTGCATACGTAGCTGTTTATCAGTAAATATCTCCACTGATATTAAGAAAAGCAGTAGCTTAATAAATTAAGTACTTCCTGGTATGGATACTGTACTGGTAACTCCCCAAAAGAATCTGGATTGTGGTGAGGGAAGAGAGAACAAAGCTCATTTAGGAACGACATGAACATGCTGCGAAGGTAGATGTTTATCAGTAAATATCTCCACTGAGATTATGAAAAGCAGTAGCTTAATAAATTAAGTACTTCCTGGTATGGTTACTGTACTGGTAACTCCCCAAAAGAATCTGGATTGTGGTGAGGGAACAGAGAAAAAAGCTCATTTAGGACCTGCACTTACGAAGGGGGTAGGCAGCTGTATATCAGGGAGTAAACCTTCTGAGAATAAAAACAGCTGGAGCTTGTTAAGTAATTACACAGGTGAAGGATAATGTACTGGGAAGTCCTCAGAACAATCTGATTTGTGGTGAGGGTAGAGAGATAAAAGCTCATTTAGGAACAACATGAACATGCTGCATACGTAGCTGTTTATCAGTAAATATCTCCACTGAGATTAAGAAAAGCAGTAGCTTAATAAATTAAGTACTTCCTGGTATGGATACTGTACTTGTAACTCCCCAAAGAATCTGGATTGTGGTGAGGGAAGAGAGAAAAAAGCTCATTTAGGAACGACATGACCATGCTGCGTAGGTAGCTGTTTATCAGTAAATATCTCCAATGAGATTAAGAAAAGCAGTAGGTTAATAAATTAAGTACTTCCTGGTATGGTTACTGTACTGGTAACTCCCCAAAAGAATCTGGATTGTGGAGAAGGAACAGAGAAAAAAGCTCATTTAGGACCTGCACTTACGAAGGGGGTAGGCAGCTGTATATCAGGGAGTAAACCTTCTGAGAATAAAAACAGCTGGAGCTTGTTAAGGTAATTACACAGGGGAGAGGATACTGTCCTGGGAACTCCTCAGAAGAATCTGATTTGTGGTGAGGGGAGACAGATAAAAGCTCATTTAGGAACGACATGAACATGCTGCGTAGGTAGCTGTTTATCAGTAAATAAATCCACTGAGATTAAGAAAATCAGTAGCTTAATAAATTAAGTACTTCCTGGTATGGTTACTGTACTGGTAACTCCCCAAAAGAATCTGGATTGTGGTGAGGGAACAGAGAAAAAAGCTCATTTATGACCTGCACTTACGAAGGGGTTAGGCAGCTGTATATCAGGGAGTAAAACTTCTGAGAATAAAAACAGCTGGACCTTGTTAAGGTAATTACACAGGGGAAGGATAATGTACTGGGAACTCCTCAGAAGAATCTGATTTGTGGTGAGGGGAGTGCGAAAAAAGCTCATTTAGGAACGACATGAACATGCTGCATACGTAGCTGTTTATCAGTAAATATCTCCACTGAGATTAAGAAAAGTAGTAGCTTAATAAATTAAGTACTTCCTGGTTTGGATACTGTACTGGCAACTACCCAAAAGTATCTGGATTGTGTTGAGGGAACAGAGAAAAAAGCTCATTTAGGAACGACATGAACATGCTGCGTGGGTAGCTGTTTATCAGTAAATATCTCCACTGAGATTAAGAAAAGCAGTAGGTTAATAAATTAAGTACTTCCTGGTATGGTTACTGTACTGGTAACTCCCCAACAGAATCTGGATTGTGGTCATGGAACAGAGAAAAAAGCTCATTTAGGACCTGCACTTACGAAGGGGGTAGGCAGCTGTATATTAGGGAGTAAACCTTCTGAGAATAAAAACACCTGGAGCTTGTTAAGGTAATTACACAGGGGAAAGGATAATGTACTGGGAACTCTTCAGAAGAATCTGGTTTGTGGGGAGGGGAGAGAGATAAAAGCTCATTTAGGAACGACATGAACATGATGCGTAGGTAGCTGTTTATCAGTAAATAAATCCACTGAGATTAAGAAAATCAGTAGCTTAATAAATTAAGTACTTCCTGGTATGGTTACTGTACTGGTAACTCCCCAAAAGAATCTGGATTGTGGTGAGGGGAGAGAGATAAAAGCTCATTTAGGAACGACATGAACATGATGCGTAGGTAGCTGTTTATCAGTAAATATCTCCACTGAGATTAAGAAAGGCAGTAGCTTAATAAATTAAGTACTTCCTGGTATGGTTACTGTACTGGTAACTCCCCAAAAGAATCTGGATTGTGGTGAGGGAACAGAAAACAGCTCATTTATGACCTGCACTTACGAAGGGGGTAGGCGGCTGTATATCAGGGAGTATCGCTTCTGAGAATAAGAACAGCTGGAGCTTGTTAAGGTAATTACACAGGGGAAAGGATAATGTACTGGGAATTCCTCAGAAGAATCTGATTTGTGGTAAGGGGAGAGAGAAAAAAGCTCATTTAGGAACGAAATGAATATGCTGCATACGTAGCTGTTTATCAGTAAATATCTCCACTGATATTAAGAAAAGCAGTAGCTTAATAAATTAAGTACTTCCTGGTATGGATACTGTACTGGTAACTCCCCAAAAGAATCTGGATTGTGGTGAGGGAAGAGAGAACAAAGCTCATTTAGGAACGACATGAACATGCTGCGAAGGTAGATGTTTATCAGTAAATATCTCCACTGAGATTATGAAAAGCAGTAGCTTAATAAATTAAGTACTTCCTGGTATGGTTACTGTACTGGTAACTCCCCAAAAGAATCTGGATTGTGGTGAGGGAACAGAGAAAAAAGCTCATTTAGGACCTGCACTTACGAAGGGGGTAGGCAGCTGTATATCAGGGAGTAAACCTTCTGAGAATAAAAACAGCTGGAGCTTGTTAAGTAATTACACAGGTGAAGGATAATGTACTGGGAAGTCCTCAGAACAATCTGATTTGTGGTGAGGGTAGAGAGATAAAAGCTCATTTAGGAACAACATGAACATGCTGCATACGTAGCTGTTTATCAGTAAATATCTCCACTGAGATTAAGAAAAGCAGTAGCTTAATAAATTAAGTACTTCCTGGTATGGATACTGTACTTGTAACTCCCCAAAGAATCTGGATTGTGGTGAGGGAAGAGAGAAAAAAGCTCATTTAGGAACGACATGACCATGCTGCGTAGGTAGCTGTTTATCAGTAAATATCTCCAATGAGATTAAGAAAAGCAGTAGGTTAATAAATTAAGTACTTCCTGGTATGGTTACTGTACTGGTAACTCCCCAAAAGAATCTGGATTGTGGAGAAGGAACAGAGAAAAAAGCTCATTTAGGACCTGCACTTACGAAGGGGGTAGGCAGCTGTATATCAGGGAGTAAACCTTCTGAGAATAAAAACAGCTGGAGCTTGTTAAGGTAATTACACAGGGGAGAGGATACTGTCCTGGGAACTCCTCAGAAGAATCTGATTTGTGGTGAGGGGAGACAGATAAAAGCTCATTTAGGAACGACATGAACATGCTGCGTAGGTAGCTGTTTATCAGTAAATAAATCCACTGAGATTAAGAAAATCAGTAGCTTAATAAATTAAGTACTTCCTGGTATGGTTACTGTACTGGTAACTCCCCAAAAGAATCTGGATTGTGGTGAGGGAACAGAGAAAAAAGCTCATTTATGACCTGCACTTACGAAGGGGTTAGGCAGCTGTATATCAGGGAGTAAAACTTCTGAGAATAAAAACAGCTGGACCTTGTTAAGGTAATTACACAGGGGAAGGATAATGTACTGGGAACTCCTCAGAAGAATCTGATTTGTGGTGAGGGGAGTGCGAAAAAAGCTCATTTAGGAACGACATGAACATGCTGCATACGTAGCTGTTTATCAGTAAATATCTCCACTGAGATTAAGAAAAGTAGTAGCTTAATAAATTAAGTACTTCCTGGTTTGGATACTGTACTGGCAACTACCCAAAAGTATCTGGATTGTGTTGAGGGAACAGAGAAAAAAGCTCATTTAGGAACGACATGAACATGCTGCGTGGGTAGCTGTTTATCAGTAAATATCTCCACTGAGATTAAGAAAAGCAGTAGGTTAATAAATTAAGTACTTCCTGGTATGGTTACTGTACTGGTAACTCCCCAACAGAATCTGGATTGTGGTCATGGAACAGAGAAAAAAGCTCATTTAGGACCTGCACTTACGAAGGGGGTAGGCAGCTGTATATTAGGGAGTAAACCTTCTGAGAATAAAAACACCTGGAGCTTGTTAAGGTAATTACACAGGGGAAAGGATAATGTACTGGGAACTCTTCAGAAGAATCTGGTTTGTGGGGAGGGGAGAGAGATAAAAGCTCATTTAGGAACGACATGAACATGATGCGTAGGTAGCTGTTTATCAGTAAATAAATCCACTGAGATTAAGAAAATCAGTAGCTTAATAAATTAAGTACTTCCTGGTATGGTTACTGTACTGGTAACTCCCCAAAAGAATCTGGATTGTGGTGAGGGGAGAGAGATAAAAGCTCATTTAGGAACGACATGAACATGATGCGTAGGTAGCTGTTTATCAGTAAATATCTCCACTGAGATTAAGAAAGGCAGTAGCTTAATAAATTAAGTACTTCCTGGTATGGTTACTGTACTGGTAACTCCCCAAAAGAATCTGGATTGTGGTGAGGGAACAGAAAACAGCTCATTTATGACCTGCACTTACGAAGGGGGTAGGCGGCTGTATATCAGGGAGTATCGCTTCTGAGAATAAGAACAGCTGGAGCTTGTTAAGGTAATTACACAGGGGAAAGGATAATGTACTGGGAATTCCTCAGAAGAATCTGATTTGTGGTAAGGGGAGAGAGAAAAAAGCTCATTTAGGAACGAAATGAATATGCTGCATACGTAGCTGTTTATCAGTAAATATCTCCACTGATATTAAGAAAAGCAGTAGCTTAATAAATTAAGTACTTCCTGGTATGGATACTGTACTGGTAACTCCCCAAAAGAATCTGGATTGTGGTGAGGGAAGAGAGAACAAAGCTCATTTAGGAACGACATGAACATGCTGCGAAGGTAGATGTTTATCAGTAAATATCTCCACTGAGATTATGAAAAGCAGTAGCTTAATAAATTAAGTACTTCCTGGTATGGTTACTGTACTGGTAACTCCCCAAAAGAATCTGGATTGTGGTGAGGGAACAGAGAAAAAAGCTCATTTAGGACCTGCACTTACGAAGGGGGTAGGCAGCTGTATATCAGGGAGTAAACCTTCTGAGAATAAAAACAGCTGGAGCTTGTTAAGTAATTACACAGGTGAAGGATAATGTACTGGGAAGTCCTCAGAACAATCTGATTTGTGGTGAGGGTAGAGAGATAAAAGCTCATTTAGGAACAACATGAACATGCTGCATACGTAGCTGTTTATCAGTAAATATCTCCACTGAGATTAAGAAAAGCAGTAGCTTAATAAATTAAGTACTTCCTGGTATGGATACTGTACTTGTAACTCCCCAAAGAATCTGGATTGTGGTGAGGGAAGAGAGAAAAAAGCTCATTTAGGAACGACATGACCATGCTGCGTAGGTAGCTGTTTATCAGTAAATATCTCCAATGAGATTAAGAAAAGCAGTAGGTTAATAAATTAAGTACTTCCTGGTATGGTTACTGTACTGGTAACTCCCCAAAAGAATCTGGATTGTGGTGAAGGAACAGAGAAAAAAGCTCATTTAGGACCTGCACTTACGAAGGGGGTAGGCAGCTGTATATCAGGGAGTAAACCTTCTGAGAATAAAAACAGCTGGAGCTTGTTAAGGTAATTACACAGGGGAGAGGATACTGTACTGGGAACTCCTCAGAAGAATCTGATTTGTGGTGAGGGGAGACAGATAAAAGCTCATTTAGGAACGACATGAACATGCTGCGTAGGTAGCTGTTTATCAGTAAATAAATCCACTGAGATTAAGAAAATCAGTAGCTTAATAAATTAAGTACTTCCTGGTATGGTTACTGTACTGGTAACTCCCCAAAAGAATCTGGATTGTGGTGAGGGAACAGAGAAAAAAGCTCATTTATGACCTGCACTTACGAAGGGGTTAGGCAGCTGTATATCAGGGAGTAAAACTTCTGAGAATAAAAACAGCTGGACCTTGTTAAGGTAATTACACAGGGGAAGGATAATGTACTGGGAACTCCTCAGAAGAATCTGATTTGTGGTGAGGGGAGTGCGAAAAAAGCTCATTTAGGAACGACATGAACATGCTGCATACGTAGCTGTTTATCAGTAAATATCTCCACTGAGATTAAGAAAAGTAGTAGCTTAATAAATTAAGTACTTCCTGGTTTGGATACTGTACTGGCAACTACCCAAAAGTATCTGGATTGTGTTGAGGGAACAGAGAAAAAAGCTCATTTAGGAACGACATGAACATGCTGCGTGGGTAGCTGTTTATCAGTAAATATCTCCACTGAGATTAAGAAAAGCAGTAGGTTAATAAATTAAGTACTTCCTGGTATGGTTACTGTACTGGTAACTCCCCAACAGAATCTGGATTGTGGTCATGGAACAGAGAAAAAAGCTCATTTAGGACCTGCACTTACGAAGGGGGTAGGCAGCTGTATATTAGGGAGTAAACCTTCTGAGAATAAAAACACCTGGAGCTTGTTAAGGTAATTATACAGGGGAAAGGATAATGTACTGGGAACTCTTCAGAAGAATCTGGTTTGTGGGGAGGGGAGAGAGATAAAAGCTCATTTAGGAACGACATGAACATGATGCGTAGGTAGCTGTTTATCAGTAAATAAATCCACTGAGATTAAGAAAATCAGTAGCTTAATAAATTAAGTACTTCCTGGTATGGTTACTGTACTGGTAACTCCCCAAGGAATCTGGATTGTGGTGAGGGGAGAGAGATAAAAGCTCATTTAGGAACGACATGAACATGGGTAGGTAGCTGTTTATCAGTAAATATCTCCACTGAGATTAAGAAAGCAGTAGCTTAATAAATTAAGTACTTCCTGGTATGGTTACTGTACTGGTAACTCCCCAAAAGAATCTGGATTGTGGTGAGGGACAGAGAAAAAGCTCATTTAGGAACATGACACTGCATACGTAGCTGTATATCAGTAAATATCCTTCTGAGAATAAGAAAACAGCTGGAGCTTGTTAAGTAATTACACAGGGGAAAGGATAATGTACTGGGAACTCCTCAGAAGAATCTGATTTGTGGTAGGGGAGAGAGAAAAAAGCTCATTTAGGAACGACATGAACATGCTGCATACGTAGCTGTTTATCAGTAAATATCTCCACTGAGATTAAGAAAAGCAGTAGCTTAATAAATTAAGTACTTCCTGGTATGGTTACTGTACTGGTAACTCCCCAAAAGAATCTGGATTGTGGTGAGGGAACAGAGAAAAAAGCTCATTTAGGACCTGCACTCACGAAGGGGGTAGGCAGCTGTTTATCAGGGAGTAAACATTCTGAGAATAAAAGCAGCTGGAGCTTGTTTAAGGTAATTACACAGGGGAAAGGATAATGTACTGGGAACTCCTCAGAAGAATCTGATTTGTGGTGAGGGGAGAGAGATAAAAGCTCATTTAGGAACGACATGAACATGCTGCGTGGGTAGCTGTTTATCAGTAAATATCTCCACTGAGATTAGAAAAGCAGTAGCTTAATAAATTAAGTAACTTCCTGATATGGTTACTGTACTGGTAACTCCCCGAAAGAATCGGATTGTGGTGAGGGAACAGAGAAAAGCTCATTTAGGACTGCACTTACGAAGGGGTAGGCAGCTGTATATCAGGGAGTAAACCTTCTGAGAATAAAAACAGCTGGAGCTTGTTAAGGTAATTACACAGGGGAAAGGATAATGTACTGGGAACTCCTCAGAAGAATCTGATTTGTGGTGAGGGGAGAGAGAAAAAGCTCATTTAGGAACGACATGACATGCTGCGTAGGTAGCTGTTTATCAGTAAATATCTCCACTGAGATTAAGAAAAGCAGTAGCTTAATAAATTAAGTACTTCCTGGTATGGTTACTGTACTGGTAACTCCCCAAAAGAATCTGGATTGTGGTGAGGGAACAGAGAAAAAGCTCATTTAGGACCTGCACTTACGAAGGGGGTAGGCAGCTGTATATCAGGGAGTAAACCTTCTGAGAATAAAAACAGCTGGAGCTTGTTAAGGTAATTACACAGGGGAAAGGATAATGTACTGGGAACTCCTCAGAAGAATCTGATTTGTGGTGAGGGGAGAAGATAAAAGCTCATTTAGGAACGACATGAACATGCTGCGTGTAAGCTGTTTATCAGTAAATATCTCCACTGAGATTAAGAAAAGCAGTAGCTTAATAAATTAAGTACTTCCTGGTATGGTTACTGTACTGGTAACTCCCCAAAAGAATCTGGATTGTGGTGAGGGAACAGAGAAAAAAGCTCATTTAGACCTGCACTTACGAAGGGGTTAGGCAGCTGTATATCAGGGAGTAAACTTCTGAGAATAAAAACAGCTGGAGCTTGTTAAGGTAATTACACAGGGGAAAGGATAATGTACTGGGAACTCCTCAGAAGAATCTGATTTGTGGTGAGGGGAGAGAGAAAAAGCTCATTTAGGAACGACATGAACATGCTGCATAGCTGTTTATCAGTAAATATCTCCACTGAGATTAAGAAAAGCAGTAGCTTAATAAATTAAGTACTTCCTGGTATGGTTACTGTACTGGTAACTCCCCAAAAGAATCTGGATTGTGGTGAGGGAACAGAGAAAAAAGCTCATTTAGGACCTCACATACGAAGGGGTAGGCAGTTGAATATCAGGGAGTAAAACTTCTGAGAATAAAAACAGCTGAGCTTGTTAAGGTAATTACACAGGGGAAAGGATAAGTACTGGGAACTCCTCAGAAGAATCTGATTTGTGGTGAGGGGAGAGAGAAAAGCTCATTTAGGAACGACATGACACGTAGGTAGCTGTTTATCAGTAAATATCTCCACTGAGATTAAGAAAAGCAGTAGCTTAATAAATTAAGTACTTCTGGTATGGTTACTGTACTGGTAACTCCCCAAAAGAATCTGGATTGTGGTGAGGGAACAGAGAAAAAAGCTCATTTAGGACCTGCACTTACGAAGGGGGTAGGCAGCTGTATATCAGGGAGTAAACCTTCTGAGAATAAGAAACAGCAGGAGCTTGTTAAGGTAATTACACAGGGGAAAGGATAATGTACTGGGAACTCCTCAGAAGAATCTGATTTGTGGTGAGGGGAGAGAGATAAAAGCTCATTTAGGAACGACATGAACATGCTGTGTAGGTAGCTGTTTATCAGTAAATATCTCCACTGAGATTAAGAAAGCAGTAGCTTAATAAATTAAGTACTTCCTGGTATGGTATGTACTGGTAACTCCCCAAAAGAATCTGGATTGTGGTGAGGGAACAGAGAAAAAAGCTCATTTAGGACTGCACTTACGAAGGGGGTAGGTAGCTGTATATCAGGGAGTAAAACTTCTGAGAATAAAAACAGCTGGAGCTTGTTAAAGTAATTACACAGGGGAAAGGATAATGTACTGGGAACTCCTCAGAAGAATCTGATTTGTGGTAGGGGAGAGAGAAAAAGCTCATTTAGGAACGACATGAACATGCTGCGTAGGTAGCTGTTTATCAGTAAATATCTCCACTGAGATTAAGAAAAGCAGTAGCTTAATAAATTAAGTACTTCCTGGTATGGTTACTGTACTGGTAACTCCCCAAAAGAATCTGGATTGTGGTGAGGGAACAGAGAAAAAAGCTCATTTAGGACCTGCACTTACGAAGGGGGTAGGCAGCTGTATATCAGGGAGTAAACCTTCTGAGAATAAAAACAGCTGGAGCTTGTTAAGGTAATTACACAGGGGAAAGGATAATGTACTGGGAACTCCTCAGAAGAATCTGATTTGTGGTGAGGGGAGAGAGATAAAAGCTCATTTAGGAACGACATGAACATGCTGCGTACATAGCTGTTTATCAGTAAATATCTCCACTGAGATTAAGAAAAGCAGTAGCTTAATAAATTAAGTACTTCCTGGTATGGTTACTGTACTGGTAACTCCCCAAAAGAATCTGGATTGTGGTGAGGGAACAGAGAAAAAAGCTCATTTAGGACTGCACTTACGAAGGTGGTAGGCAGCTGTATATCAGGGAGTAAACCTTCTGAGAATAAAAACAGCTGGAGCTTGTTAAGGTAATTACACAGGGGAAAGGTAATGTACTGGGAACTCCTCAGAAGAATCTGATTTGTGGTGAGGGGAGAGAGAAAAAGCTCATTTAGGAACGACATGAACATGCTGTATATCTCCACTGAGATTAAGAAAAGCAGTAGCTTAATAAATTAAGTACTTCCTGGTATGGTTACTGTACTGGTAACTCCCCAAAAGAATCTGGATTGTGGTGAGGGAACAGAGAAAAAGCTCATTTAGGACCTGCACTTACGAAGGGGGTAGGCAGCTGTATATCAGGGTAAACCTTCTGAGAATAAAAACAGCTGGAGCTTGTTAAGTAATTACACAGGGGAAAGTGATAATGTACTGGGAACTCCTCAGAAGAATCTGATTTGTGGTGAGGGGAGAAGAGAAAAAGCTCATTTAGGAACGACATGAACATGCTGTGTAGGTAGCTGTTTATCAGTAAATATCTCCACTGAGATTAAGAAAAGCAGTAGCTTAATAAATTAAGTACTTCCTGGTATGGTTACTGTACTGGTAACTCCCCAAAAGAATCTGGATTGTGGTGAGGGAACAGAGAAAAAAGCTCATTTAGGACCTGCACTTACGAAGGGGGTAGGCAGCTGTATATCAGGGAGTAAACCTTCTGAGAATAAAAACAGCTGGAGCTTGTTAAGGTAATTACACAGGGGAAAGGATAATGTACTGGGAACTCCTCAGAAGAATCTGATTTGTGGTGAGGGGAGAGAGATAAAAGCTCATTTAGGAACGACATGAACATGCTGCGTAGGTAGCTGTTTATCAGTAAATATCTCCACTGAGATTAAGAAAAGCAGTAGCTTAATAAATTAAGTACTTCCTGGTATGGTTACTGTACTGGTAACTCCCCAAAAGAATCTGGATTGTGGTGAGGGAACAGAGAAAAAAGCTCATTTAGGACCTGCACTTACGAAGGGGGTAGGCAGCTGTATATCAGGGAGTAAACATTCTGAGAATAAAAACAGCTGGAGCTTGTTAAGGTAATTACACAGGGGAAAGGATAATGTACTGGGAACTCCTCAGAAGAATCTGATTTGTGGTGAGGGGAGAGAGAAAAAGCTCATTTAGGAACGACATGAACATGCTGCATACGTAGCTTTATCAGTAAATTTCTCCACTGAGATTAAGAAAAGCAGTAGCTTAATAAATTAAGTACTTCCTGGTATGGTTACTGTACTGGTAACTCCCCAAAAGAATCTGGATTGTGGTGAGGGAACAGAGAAAAAAGCTCATTTAGGACCTGCACTTCGAAGGGGGTAGGCAGCTGTATATCAGGGAGTAAACATTCTGAGAATAAAAACAGCTGGAGCTTGTTAAGGTAATTACACAGGGGAAAGGATAATGTACTGGGAACTCCTCAGTAGAATCTGGATTTGTGGTGAGGGAGAGAGATAAAAGCTCATTTAGGAACGACATGAACATGCTGCATAGGTAGCTGTTTATCAGTAAATATCTCCACTGAGATTAAGAAAAGCAGTAGCTTAATAAATTAAGTACTTCCTGGTATGGTATTGTACTGGTAACTCCCCAAAAGAATCTGGATTGTGTGAGGGAACAGAGAAAAAGCTCATTTAGGACTGCACTTACGAAGGGGGTAGGTAGCTGTATATCAGGGAGTAAAACTTCTGAGAATAAAAACAGCTGGAGCTTGTAAATGTAATTACACAGGGGAAAGGATAATGTACTGGGAACTCCTCAGAAGAATCTGATTTGTGGTGAGGGGAGAGAGAAAAAGCTCATTTAGGAACGACATGAACATGCTGCTAGGTAGCTGTTTATCAGTAAATATCTCCACTGAGATTAGAAAAGCAGTAGCTTAATAAATTAAGTACTTCCTGGTATGGTTACTGTACTGGTAACTCCCCAAAAGAATCTGGATTGTGGTGAGGGAACAGAGAAAAAAGCTCATTTAGGACCTGCACTTACGAAGGGGGTAGGCAGCTGTATATCAGGGAGTATCCTTCTGAGAATAAAAACAGTAGCTTGTTAAGGTAATTACACAGGGGAAAGGATAATGTACTGGGAACTCCTCAGAAGAATCTGATTTGTGGTGAGGGAAAGAGAGAAAAAGCTCATTTAGGAACGACATGAACATGCTGCATACGTAGCTGTTTATCAGTAAATATCTCCACTGAGATTAGAAAAGCAGTAGCTTAATAAATTAAGTAACTTCCTGGTAGGATACTGTACTGGTAACTCCCCAAAAGAATCTGGATTGTGGTGAGGGAAGAGAGAAAAAAGCTCATTTAGGAACGACATGAACATGCTGCGTAGGTAGCTGTTTATCAGTAAATATCTCCACTGAGATTAAGAAAAGCAGTAGCTTAATAAATTACGTATTTCCTGGTATGGTTACTGTACTGGTAACTCCCAAAAGAATCTGGATTGTGGTGAGGGAACAGAGAAAAAGCTCATTTAGGACCTGCACTTACGATGGGGTAGGCAGCTGTATATCAGGGAGTATCCTTCTGAGAATAAAAACAGCTGGAGCTTGTTAAGGTAATTACACAGGGGAAAGGATAATGTACTGGGAACTCCTCAGAAGAATCTGATTTGTGGTGAGGGAGAGAGATAAAAGCTCATTTAGGAACAACCTGAACATGCTGCGTAGGTAGCTGTTTATCAGTAAATATCTCCACTGAGATTAAGAAAAGCAGTAGCTTAATAAATTAAGTACTTCCTGGTATGGTTACAGTACTGGTAACTCCCCAAAAGAATCTGGATTGTGGTGAGGGAACAGAGAAAAAAGCTCATTTAGGAACGACATGAACATCCTGGTAGGTAGCTGTTTATCAGTAAATATCTCCACTGAGATTAAGAAAAGCAGTAGGTTAATAAATTAAGTACTTCCTGGTAGGTTACTGTACTGGTAACTCCCCAAAAGAATCTGGATTTGTGGTGAGGGAACAGAGAAAAAAGCTCATTTAGGACCTGCACTTACGAAGGGGTAGGCAGCTGTATATCAGGGAATAAACCTTCTGAGAATAAAAACACCTGGAGCTTGTTAAGATAATTAAACAGGGGAGAGGATAATGTACTGGGAACTCCTCAGAAGAATCTGATTTGTGGTGAGGGGAGAGAGATAAAAGCTCATTTAGGAACGACATGAACATGCTGCGTAGGTAGCTGTTTATCAGTAAATAAATCCACTGAGCTTAAAAAAACAGTAGCTTAATAAATTAAGTACTTCCGGGTATGGTTACTGTACTGGTAACTCCCCAAAAGAATCTGGATTGTGGTGAGGGAACAGAGAAAAAAGCTCATTTAGGACCTGACTTACGAAGGGGGTAGGCAGCTGTTTATCAGGGAGTAAACATTCTGAGAATAAAAGCAGCTAGCTTGTTAAGGAAATTACACAGGGGAAAGGATAATGTACTGGGAACTCCTCAGAAGAATCTGATTTGTGGTGAGGGAGAGAGAAAAAAGCTCATTTAGGAACGACATGCACTGCAACGTAGCTCTTTATCAGTAAATTTCTCCACTGAGATTAAGAAAAGCAGTAGCTTAATAAATTAAGTACTTCCTGGTATGGATACTGTACTGGTAACTCCCCAAAAGAATCTGGATTGTGGTGAGGGAAGAGAGAAAAAAGCTCATTTAGGAATGACATGAACATGCTGCGTAGGTAGCTGTTTATCAGTAAATATCTACACTGAGATTAGAAAAGCAGTAGCTTAATAAATTAAGTACTTCCTGGTATGGTTACTGTACTGGTAACTCCCAAAAGAATCTGGATTGTGGTGAGGGAACAGAGAAAAAAGCTCATTTATGACCTGCACTTACGAAGGGGGTAGCCAGCTGTATATCAGCGAGTAAATCTTTGAGAATAAAAACAGTGGAGCTTGTTAAGGTAATTACACAGGGGAAAGGATATTGTACTGGGAACTCCTCAGAAGAATCTGATTTGTGTGAGGGAAGCGAGAAAAAGCTCATTTAGGAACGACATGAACATGCTGCGTAGGTAGCTGTTTATCAGTAAATATCTCCACTGAGATTAAGAAAAGCAGTAGCTTAATAAATTAAGTACTTCCTGGTATGGATACTGTACTGGTAACTCCCCAAAAGAATCTGGATTGTGGTGAGGGAACAGAGAAAAAAGCTCATTTAGGAACGACATGAACATGCTGCGTAGGCAGCTGTTTATCAGTAAATATCTCCACTGAGATAGAAAAGCAGTAGCTTGTTAAGTAATTACACTGGTATGGTTACTGTACTGGTAACTCCCCAAAAGAATCTGGATTGTGGTGAGGGAGAGAGAAAAAGCTCATTTAGGACCTGCACTTACATGGGTAGGCAGCTGTATATCAGGGAGTATCGCTTCTGAGAATAAAAACAGTAGCTTGTTAAGGTAATTACACAGGGGAAAGGATAATGTACTGGGTAACTCCTCAGAAGAATCTGATTTGTGGTGAGGGAACAGAGAGAAAAAGCTCATTTAGGACCTGCACACGAATACGTAGCTGTTTATCAGTAAATATCTCCACTGAGATTAAGAAAAGCAGTAGCTTAATAAATTAAGTATTCCTGGTAGGATAAGTACTGGTAACTCCCCAAAAGAATCTGGATTGTGGTGAGGGAGAGAGAAAAAGCTCATTTAGGAACGACATGAACATGCTGCGTAGGTAGCTGTTTATCAGTAAATATCTCCACTGAGATTAAGAAAAGCAGTAGCTTAATAAATTAAGTACTTCCTGGTATGGTTACTGTACTGGTAACTCCCCAAAAGAATCTGGATTGTGGTGAGGGAACAGAGAAAAAAGCTCATTTAGGACCTGCACTTACGAAGGGGTAGGCAGCTGTATATCAGGGAGTAAACCTTCTGAGAATAAAAACAGCTGGAGCTTGTTAAGGTAATTACACAGGGGAAAGGATAATGTACTGGGAACTCCTCAGAAGAATCTGATTTGTGGTGAGGGGAGAGAGATAAAAGCTCATTTAGGAACGACATGAACATGCTGCGTAGGTAGCTGTTTATCAGTAAATATCTCCACTGAGATTAAGAAAAGCAGTAGCTTAATAAATTAAGTACTTCCTGGTATGGTTACTCTACTGGTAACTCCCCAAAAGAATCTGGATTGTGGTGAGGGAACAGAGAAAAAAGCTCATTTAGGACCTGCACATACGAAGGGGGTAGGCAGCTGTTTATCAGGGAGTAAACGTTCTGAGAATAAAAACAGCTGTAGCTTGTTAAGGTAATTAAACAGGGGAAAGGATAATGTACTGGGAACTCCTCAGAAGAATCTGATTTGTGGTGAGGGAGAGAGAAAAAGCTCATTTAGGAACGACATGAAACATGCTGTCTCCACTGAGATTAAGAAAAGCAGTTGCTTAATAAATTAAGTACTTTCTGGTATGGATACTGTACTGGTAACTCCCCAAAAGAATCTGGATTGTGGTGAGGGAACAGAGAAAAAAGCTCATTTAGGAATGACATGAACATGCTGCGTAGGTAGCTGTTTATCAAGTAAACATTCTGAGATTAAAAAACAGTAGCTTAATAAATTAAGTACTTCCGGGTATGGTTACTGTACTGGTAACTCCCAAAAGAATCTGGATTGTGGTGAGGGAACAGAGAAAAAAGCTCATTTAGGACGACTGAACACTGCATAGGTAGCTGTTTATCGAGTAAAATCTCTGAGATTAAAAAAGCAGCTGGAGCTTGTTAAGGTAATTACACAGGGGAAAGGTATTGTACTGGGAACTCCTCAGAAGAATCTGATTTGTGTGAGGGACAGAGAAAAAAGCTCATTTAGGACTTGACATGAATGGCGTAGGCAGCTGTTATCAGTAAAATCTCCACTGAGATTAAGAAAAGCAGTAGCTTAATAAATTAAGTACTTCCTGGTATGGATACTGTACTGGTAACTCCCCAAAAGAATCTGGATTGTGGTGAGGGAGAGAGAAAAAGCTCATTTAGGAACTGACATGAACATGCTGCGTAGGTAGCTGTTTATCAGTAAATATCTCCACTGAGATTAGAAAAGCAGTAGCTTAATAAATTAAGTACTTCCTGGTATGGTTACTGTACTGGTAACTCCCAAAAGAATCTGGATTGTGGTGAGGGAACAGAGAAAAAAGCTCATTTAGGACCTGCACTTACGAAGGGGGTAGGCAGCTGTATATCAGAGTATCCTTCTGAGAATAAAAACAGTGGAGCTTGTTAAGGTAATTACACAGGGGAAAGGATATGTACTGGGAACTCCTCAGAAGAATCTGATTTGTTGTGAGGGAAGAGAGAAAAAGCTCATTTAGGAACGACATGAACATGCTGCATAGGTAGCTGTTTATCAGTAAATATCTCCACTGAGATTAAGAAAAGCAGTAGCTTAATAAATTAAGTACTTCCTGGTAGGATACTGTACTGGTAACTCCCCAAAAGAATCTGGATTGTGGTGAGGGAAGAGAGAAAAAAGCTCATTTAGGAACGACATGAACATGCTGCTAGGTAGCTGTTTATCAGTAAATATCTCCACTGAGATTAAGAAAAGCAGTAGCTTAATAAATTACGTATTTCCTGGTATGGTTACTGTACTGGTAACTCCCAAAAGAATCTGGATTGTGGTGAGGGAACAGAGAAAAAGCTCATTTAGGACCTGCACTTACGATGGGGTAGGCAGCTGTATATCAGGGAGTATCCTTCTGAGAATAAAAACAGCTGGAGCTTGTTAAGGTAATTACACAGGGGAAAGGATAATGTACTGGGAACTCCTCAGAAGAATCTGATTTGTGGTGAGGGAGAGAGATAAAAGCTCATTTAGGAACAACCTGAACATGCTGCGTACGTAGCTGTTTATCAGTAAATATCTCCACTGAGATTAAGAAAAGCAGTAGCTTAATAAATTAAGTATTCACTGGATGGATACAGTACTGGTAACTCCCCAAAAGAATCTGGATTGTGGTGAGGGAACAGAGAAAAAAGCTCATTTAGGAACGACATGAACATCCTGCGTAGGTAGCTGTTTATCAGTAAATATCTCCACTGAGATTAAGAAAAGCAGTAGGTTAATAAATTAAGTATTCCTGGTATGGTTACTGTACTGGTAACTCCCAAAAGAATCTGGATTGTGGTGAGGGAACAGAGAAAAAAGCTCATTTAGGACCTGCACTTACGAAGGGGTTAGGCAGCTGTATATCAGGGATAAACCTTCTGAGAATAAAAACAGCTGGAGCTTGTTAAGATAATTAAACAGGGGGAGGATAATGTACTGGGAACTCCTCAGAAGAATCTGATTTGTGGTGAGGGGAGAGAGATAAAAGCTCATTTAGGAACGACATGAACATGCTGCGTAGGTAGCTGTTTATCAGTAAATAAATCCACTGAGATTAAAAAACAGTAGCTTAATAAATTAAGTACTTCCGGGTATGGTTACTGTACTGGTAACTCCCCAAAAGAATCTGGATTGTGGTGAGGGAACAGAGAAAAAAGCTCATTTAGGACCTGACATACGAAGGGGGTAGGCAGCTGTTTATCAGGGAGTAAACATTCTGAGAATAAAAGCAGCTAGCTTGTTAAGGAAATTACACAGGGGAAAGGATAATGTACTGGGAACTCCTCAGAAGAATCTGATTTGTGGTGAGGGAGAGAGAAAAAAGCTCATTTAGGAACGACATGACACTGCAACGTAGCTCTTTATCAGTAAATCTCCACTGAGATTAAGAAAAGCAGTAGCTTAATAAATTAAGTACTTCCTGGTATGGATACTGTACTGGTAACTCCCCAAAAGAATCTGGATTGTGGTGAGGGAAGAGAGAAAAAAGCTCATTTAGGAATGCATGAACATGCTGTGTAGGCAGCTGTTTATCAGTAAATATCTCCACTGAGATTAAGAAAAGCAGTAGCTTAATAAATTAAGTACTTCCTGGTATGGTTACTGTACTGGTAACTCCCGAAAAGAATCTGGATTTGGTGAGGGACAGAGAAAAAAGCTCATTTAGGACCTGCACTTACGAAGGGGGTAGCAGCTGTATATCAGGAGTAAATCTTCTGAGAATAAAAACAGCTGGAGCTTGTTAAGGTAATTCACAGGGAAAGGATATTGTACTGGGAACTCCTAAGAAGAATCTGATTTGTTGTGAGGGGAGAGAGATAAAAGCTCATTTAGGAACGACATGAACATGCTGCGTAGGTAGCTGTTTATCAGTAAATATCTCCACTGAGATTAAGAAAAGCAGTAGCTTAATAAATTAAGTACTTCCTGGTATGGATACTGTACTGGTAACTCCCCAAAAGAATCTGGATTGTGGTGAGGGAACAGAGAAAAAAGCTCATTTAGGATCTGCACTTACGAAGGTGCTAGGCAGCTGTATATCAGGGAGTAAACCTTCTGAGAATAAAAACAGCTGGAGCATGTTAAGGTAATTACACAGGGGAAAGGATAATGTACTGGGAACTCCTCAGAAGAATCTGATTTGTGGTGAGGGGAGAGAGATAAAAGCTCATTTAGAACGACATGAACATGCTGCGTAGGTAGCTGTTTATCAGTAAATATCTCCACTGAGAATAAGAAAAGCAGTAGCTTAATAAATTAAGTCTTCCTGGTATGGTTACTGTACTGGTAACTCCCAAAAGAATCTGGATTGTGGTGAGGGAACAGAGAAAAAAGCTCATTTAGGAACTCACTTACGAAGGGGGTAGGCAGCTGTATATCTGGGAGTAAACCTTCTGAGAATAAAACAGCTGAGCTTGTTAAGGTAATTACACAGGGGAAAGGATAATGTACTGGGAACTCCTCAGAAGAATCTGATTTGTGGTGAGGGGAGAGAGATAAAAGCTCATTTAGGAACGACATGAACATGCTGCGTAGGTAGCTGTTTATCAGTAAATATCTCCACTGAGATTAAGAAAAGCAGTAGCTTAATAAATTAAGTACTTCCTGGTATGGTTACTGTACTGGTAACTCCCCAAAAGAATCTGGATTGTGGTGAGGGAACAGAGAAAAAAGCTCATTTAGGACCTGCACTTACGAAGGGGGTAGGCAGCTGTATATCAGGGAGTAAACCTTCTGAGAATAAAAACAGCTGGAGCTTGTTAAGGTAATTACACAGGGGAAAGGATAATGTACTGGGAACTCCTCAGAAGAATCTGATTTGTGGTGAGGGGAGAGAGATAAAAGCTCATTTAGGAACTGCATGAACATGCTGCGTACGTAGCTGTTTATCAGTAAATATCTCCACTGAGATTAAGAAAAGCAGTAGCTTAATAAATTAAGTATTACTGGATGATACTGTACTGGTAACTCCCCAAAAGAATCTGGATTGTGGTGAGGGAACGGAGAAAAAAGCTCATTTAAGAACGACATGAACATGCTGCGTAGGTAGCTGTTTATCAGTAAATATCTCCACTGAGATTAAGAAAAGCAGTAGCTTAATAAATTTAGTACTTCCTGGTATGGTTACTGTACTGGTAACTCCCCAAAGAATCTGGATTGTGGTGAGGGAACAGAGAAAAAAGCTCATTTAGGACCTGCATTTACGAAGGGGGTAGGCAGCTGTATATCAGTAATACCTTCTGAGAATAAAAACAGCTGGAGCTTTAATTAAGGTAATTACACAGGGGAAAGTATAATGTACTGGGAACTCCTCAGAAGAATCTGATTTGTGGTGAGGGGAGAGAGAAAAGCTCATTTAGGAACGACAAGAACATGCTGCGTAGGTAGCTGTTTATCAGTAAATCTCCACTGAGATTAAGAAAAGCAGTAGCTTAATAAATTAAGTACTTCCTGGTATGGTTACTGTACTGGTACTCCCCAAAAGAATCTGGATTGTGGTGAGGGAACAGAGAAAAAAGCTCATTAGGACCTGCACTTACGAAGGGGGTAGGCAGCTGTTTATCAGGGAGTAAAACCTTCTGAGAATAAAAAGCAGCTGGAGCTTGTTAAGGTAATTACACAGGGGAAAGGATAATGTACTGGGAACTCCCCGAGAATCTGATTTGTGGTAAGGGAGAGAAAAAATCTCATTTAGGAACGACATGAACATGCTGCGTAGGTAGCTGTTTATCAGTAAATCTCCACTGAGATTAAGAAAATCAGTAGCTAAATAAATTAAGTACTTCCTGGTATGGTATACTGTACTGGTAACTCCCCAAAAGAATCTGGATTGTGGTGAGGGAACAGAGAAAAAAGCTCATTTAGGAACCTGCATGAACATGCTGGTAGGCAGCTCTTTATCAGTAAATATCTCCACTGAGATTAGAAAAGCAGTAGCTTAATAAATTAAGTACTTCCTGGTATGGTTACTGTACTGGTAACTCCCAAAGAATCTGGATTTGTGGTGAGGGACAGAGAAAAAAGCTCATTTAGGACCTGCACTTACGAATGGGTAGGCAGCTGTATATCAGTAAATTCCACTGAGAATAAAAACAGCTGGAGCTTGTTAAGGTAATTACAGGGAAGGATATGGTTACTGTACTGGGAACTCCAGAAGAATCTGATTGTTGTGAGGGGAGAGAGATAAAAGCTCATTTAGGAACGACATGAACATGCTGCGTAGGTAGCTGTTTATCAGTAAATATCTCCACTGAGATTAAGAAAAGCAGTAGCTTAATAAATTAAGTACTTCCTGGTATGGATACTGTACTGGAACTCCCCTGAAAGAATCTGGATTGTGGTGAGGGAACAGAGAAAAGCTCATTTAGGACTGCACTTACGAATGGAGTAGGCAGCTGTATATCAGGGAGTATCTTCTGAGAATAAAAACAGCTGGAGCTTAATGTTAAGTAATTACACTGGAAAGGATAATGTACTGGGAACTCCTCAGAAGAATCTGATTTGTGGTGAGGGAGAGAGATAAAAGCTCATTTAGGAACGACATGAACATGCTGGTAGGTAGCTGTTTATCAGTAAATATCTCCACTGAGAATAAGAAAAGCAGTAGCTTAATAAATTAAGTAATTCCTGGTATGGTTACTGTACTGGTAACTCCTCAAAAGAATCTGGATTGTGGTGAGGGAACAGAGAAAAAAAGCTCATTTAGGAACACTTACGAATGGGTAGGCAGCTGTATATCAGTAAACCTTCTGAGAATAAAACAGTAGCTTGTTAAGGTAATTACACAGGGGAAAGGATACTGTACTGGGAACTCCTCAGAAGAATCTGATTTGTGGTGAGGGGACAGAGATAAAAGCTCATTTAGGAACTGCATGAACAGGGGGTAGGTAGCTGTTTATCAGTAAATATCTCCACTGAGATTAAGAAAAGCAGTAGCTTAATAAATTAAGTACACAGGGGAAAGGTTACTGTACTGGTAACTCCCAAAAGAATCTGGATTGTGGTGAGGGAACAGAGAAAAAGCTCATTTAGGACCTGCACTTACGAAGGGGGTAGTAAGCTGTATATCAGGGAGTAAACCTTCTGAGAATAAAAACAGCTGGAGCTTGTTAAGGTAATTACACAGGGGAAAGGGTAATGTACTGGGAACTCCTCAGAAGAATCTGATTTGTGGTGAGGGGAGAGAGATAAAAGCTCATTTAGGACCTGCACTTACGAAGGGGGTAGGCAGCTGTATATCTGGGAGTAAACCTTCTGAGAATAAAAACAGCTGGCGCTTGTTAAGGTAATTACACAGGGGAAAGATAATGTACTGGGAACTCCTCAGAAGAATCTGATTTGTGGTGAGGGGAGAGAGATCAAAGCTCATTTAAGAACGACATGAACATGCTGCGTAGGTAGCTGTTTATCAGTAAATATCTCCACTGAGATTAAGAAAAGCAGTAGCTTAATAAATTTAGTACTTCCTGGTATGGTTACTGTACTGGTAACTCCCCAAAGAATCTGGATTGTGGTGAGGGAACAGAAAAAAGCTCATTTAGGACCTGCATTTACGAAGGGGGTAGGCAGCTGTATATCAGGGAGTAAACCTTCTGAGAATAAAAACAGCTGGAGCTTGTTAAGGTAATTACACAGGGGAAAGTATAATGTACTGGGAACTCCTCAGAAGAATCTGATTTGTGGTGAGGGGAGAGAGATCAAAGCTCATTTAGGAACGACAAGAACATGCTGCGTAGGTACCTGTTTATCAGTAAATATCTCCACTGAGATTAAGAAAAGCAGTAGCTTAATAAATTAAGTACTTCCTGGTATGGTTACTGTACTGGTACTCCCCAAAAGAATCTGGATTGTGGTGAGGGAACAGAGAAAAAAGCTCATTAGGACCTGCACTTACGAAGGGGGTAGGCAGCTCTATACCAGGGAGTAAACCTTCTGAGAATAAAAACAGCTGGAGCTTGTTAAGGTAATTACACAGGGGAAAGGATAATGTACTGGGAACTCCTCCGAGGAATCTGATTTGTGGTAAGGGGAGAGAGATAAAATCTCATTTAGGAACGACATGAACATGCTGCGTAGGTAGCTGTTTATCAGTAAATATCTCCACTGAGATTAAGAAAATCAGTAGCTAAATAAATTAAGTACTTCCTGGTATGGTTACTGTACTGGTAACTCCCCAAAAGAATCTGGATTGTGGTGAGGGAACAGAGAAAAAAGCTCATTTAGGACCTGCACTTACGAAGGGGGTAGGCAGCTGTATATCAGGGAGTAAACCTTCTGAGAATAAAAACAGCTGGAGCTTGAAGGTAATTACACAGGGGAAAGGATAATGTACTGGGAACTCCTCAGAAGAATCTGATTTGTGGTGAGGGGAGAGACATAAAAGCTCATTTAGGAACGACATGAACATGCTGCGTAGGTAGCTGTTTATCAGTAAATATCTCCACTGAGATAAGAAAAGCAGTTGTTTAATAAATTAAGAACTTCCTGGTATGGTTACTGTACTGGAACTCCCCAAAGAATCTGGATTGTGGTGAGGGAACAGAGAAAAAAGCTCATTTAGGACCTGCACTTACGAAGGGGGTAGGCAGCTGTATATCAGGGAGTAAACCTTCTGAGAATAAAAACAGCTGGAGCTTTGTTAAGGTAATTACACAGGGGAAAGGATAATGTACTGGGAACTCCTGAGAAGAATCTGATTTGTGGTGAGGGGAGAGAGATTAAGCTCATTTAGGAACGACATGAACATGCTGAGTAGCTAGCTGTTTATCAGTAAATATCTCTACTGAGATTAAGAAAAGCAGTAGCTTAATAAATTAAGTACTTCCTGGTATTGTTACTGTACTGGTAACTCCCCAAAAGAATCTGGATTGTGGTGAGGGAACAGAGAAAAAAGCTCATTTAGGACCTGCACTTACGAAGGGGGTAGGCAGCTGTATATTAGGGAGTAAACCTTCTGAGAATAAAAACAGCTGGAGCTTGTTAAGGTAATTACACAGGGGAAAGGATAATGTACTGGAAACTCCTCAGAAGAATCTGATTTGTGGTGAGGGGAGAGAATATAAAAGCTCATTTTGGAACGACATGTACATGCTGCGTAGGTAGCTGTTTATCAGTAAATATCTCCACTGAGATTAAGAAAAGCAGTAGCTTAATAAATTAAGTATTTCCTGCTGTGGTTACTGTACTGGTAACTTCCCAAAGGAATCTGGATTGTGGTGAGGGAACAGAGAAAAAAGCTCATTTAGGACCTGCATTACGAAGGGGGTAGGCAGCTGTATATCAGGGAGTAAACCTTCTGAGAATAAAAACAGCTGGAGCTTCTTAAGGTAATTACACAGGGGAAAGGATAATGTACTGGGAACTCCTCAGAAGAATCTGATTTGTGGTGAGTGGAGAGAGATAAAAGCTCATTTAGGAACGACATGAACATGCTGCGTAGGTAGCTGTTTATCAGTAAATATCTCCACTGAGTTAAGAAAAGCAGTAGCTTAATAAATTAAGTACTTCCTGGTATGGTTACTGTACTGGTAACTCCCCAAAAGAATCTGGATTGTGGTGAGGGAACAGAGAAAAAAGCTCATATAGGACCTGCACTTACGAAGGGGGTAGGCAGCTGTATATCAGGGAGTAAACCTTCTGAGAATAAAAACAGCTGGAGCTTTTTAACCTAATTACACAGGGGAAAGGATAATGTACTGGGAACTCCACAGAAGAATCTGATTTGTGGTGAGGGGAGAGAGATAAAAGCTCATTTAGGAACGACATGAACATGCTGCGTAGGTAGCTGTTTATCAGTAAATATCTCCACTGAGATTAAGAAAAGCAGTAGCTTAATAAATTAAGTACTTCCTGGTATGGTTACTGTACTGGTAACTCCCCAAAAGAATCTTTATTGTGGTGAGGGAACATAGAAAAAAGCTCATTTAGGACCTGCACTTACGAAGGGGGTAGGCAGCTGTATATCAGGGAGTAAATCTTCTGAGAATAAAAAAGCTGGAGCTTGTTAAGGTAATTACACAGGGGAAAGGATAATGTACTGGGAACTCCTCAGAAGAATCTGATTTGTGGTGAGGGGAGAGAGATAAAAGCTCATTTAGGAACGACATGAACATGCTGCGTAGGTAGCTGTTTATCAGTAAATATCTCCACTGAGATGAAGAAAAGCAGTAGCTTAATAAATTAAGTACTTCCTGGTATGGTTACTGTACTGGTAACTCCCCAAAAGAATCTGGATTGTGGTGAGGGAACAGAGAAAAAAGCTCATTTAGGACCTGCACTTACGAAGGGGGTAGGCAGCTGTATATCAGGGAGTAAACCTTCTGAGAATAAAAAGAGCTGGAGCTTGTTAAGGTAATTACACAGGGGAAAGGATAATGTACTGGGAACTCCTCAGAAGAATCTGATTTGTGGTGAGGGGACAGAGATAAAAGCTCATTTAGGAACGACATGAACATGCTGCGTATGTAGCTGTTTATCAGTAAATATCTCCACTGAGATTAAGAAAAGCAGTAGCTTAATAAATTAAGTACTTCCTGGTATGGTTTCTGTACTGGTAACTCCCCAAAAGAATCTGGATTGTGGTGAGGGAACAGAGAAAAAAGCTCATTTAGGACCTGCACTTACGAAGGGGGTAGGCAGCTGTATATCAGGGAGTAAATCTTCTGAGAATAAAAAAGCTGGAGCTTGTTAAGGTAATTACACAGGGGAAAGGATAATGTACTGGGAACTCCTCAGAAGAATCTGATTTGTGGTGAGGGGAGAGAGATAAAAGCTCATTTAGGAACGACATGAACATGCTGCGTAGGTAGCTGTTTATCAGTAAATATCTCCACTGAGATGAAGAAAAGCAGTAGCTTAATAAATTAAGTACTTCCTGGTATGGTTACTGTACTGGTAACTCCCCAAAAGAATCTGGATTGTGGTGAGGGAACAGAGAAAAAAGCTCATTTAGGACCTGCACTTACGAAGGGGTTAGGCAGCTGTATATCAGGGAGTAAATCTTCTGAGAATAAAAATAGCTGGAGCTTTTTAACCTAATTACACAGGGGAAAGGATAATGTACTGGGAACTCCTCACAAGAATCTGATTTGTGGTGAGGGGAGAGAGATAAAAGCTCATTTAGGAATGACATGAACATGCTGCGTATGTAGCTGTTTATCAGTAAATATCTCCACTGAGATTAAGAAAAGCAGTAGCTTAATAAATTAAGTACTTCCTGGTATGGTTACTCTACTGGTAACTCCCCAAAAGAATCTTTATTGTGGTGAGGGG